>NW_003315399.1:0-24537 GCF_000151505.1 Trichophyton verrucosum HKI 0517 | reverse complement strand
TAAAAAAAAAAATAAAAAAAAAAAATAAAAAAAAAAAAAAGGAACATCCCAGACGTATATCAGGACCCGCATTATAAGTACACATGTGCCAAAGACAAAAAGGGCCAGAGATGTCAACAGTCCAGAGAGAAATAAGAAAAAGGAGCAGCAGAAGAAGAACTGCAAAAATAAGGGACCCCGTACTGCAAGGAGTAAGCAAGCACGAAACGGTGTGTAATATCCGGCCCATCGATAAGCTGGCTGCTGGTGGTTGTTGCTGGCGGTGCTGCTGCTGGCGGCCGGTGTTGTTGTTGTTATTACTATTTTTGACTAAGCGGCCGTCGACGTCGACGTCAACTTCATAAACCTCGACCTCCTTCGACTTCATCTCCGGTCTTTTTCCTCTCTGCCTCTGCTCCCTCGTATTTCTACTTCAATCCGCCTCAGCGCTGCTCCAAGTCATCACTACAGCCCTCCTAGAAGAATTCCCTGATTGTCTACCTCGAGTCTGCCTTTCCTGCAGGTCCCCTTCACGTGTATCCATCCGCCATAGACATAGGAACTGCTGTGGGAAGACGAAGCAGAGGACAGCAGAAGAAGACGACAACGAGGGAGAAAAAGAAAAGAAACGACCTCTGCCAGCAAACCCCGAAGCCCGACCAACAGCAGGTTCAAAAAGAAACAAAGCAGCAGCGGTTTGTCTTGTATTGGCTGAAAGACAGACGCAAGGCAGCAGACGACAGAGAGAGAGCAAAAGGAGCCATCCCATCCTAGAAGACTCGACTCTGGCGAGGAAGCCCCAGATAGAGCAGAGCCAGCAAGCAAGCAAGCCAGCGTTGACGAAAAGAAGCAAAAGGGGACGAAAAAGAAACCAAGACCACAGTCAAAAAAGGGAAGAAGGATAAGAAGAAAAAAAAAGCATGGTTCTTTTGCGTGCGCTGTGAATCTGATATCCGATCTGATCTGAACCCAGCCCGCCCGCATCCAACCATTACACGCGAAAGAGAGATCCGTCTGTACATTAAAAAGGGAGAACGATCTTTGTACGCCCTCGTCTCGACTCTCCTCCTCATTCATCCACCTGGCTGCTGGATTGGCCCCCTCCGCTGGCGTCTCCCCTTTCGATCTGGCCAAGATCCAGCCCGCCGGCCCAATTTTTGGCTACCGTGCTACGCTTTGGCCGTGAACCTGCAACAGCCCGTCAAAGCTTATACGGGGAAGTCTCTCTGAAATACTGTCACATATACACATCTATATACGTATATCGATCGATCTAAGCACACCTGGACCGTGTCTCCGTGTGTATATAAACATATACATCTGTACGTCTAGATACGGTCTCGATCCGTACGTCCGCCATCCAACCGATCTCATCTGGGGAAGAAGGAACCTTCCTTTCGCCGTCTCGACAAGCTGGCCTTTTTTTGTTTTTGTTTTTCTCCATTTCTCCTCCCTCTTGCTCCTCGAACTGGCGAGTGACAGCCCCCGGGTACTCGCAGCAACGGAACAGTGAGCAAGCAGAACCACCTCGTATCGCCGGGTAGTTCTGATACTGTTTCAAGTTCACCCTCGCCCCAAGCAAACCACTTTCAAAAAATATGAGCTCTGTCTTCCCTTGAGCCAAATAAGGTTGACCGATTACGTTATTTCCCGTACCTTCAAGAGCATATTTTAAAGTCGACTTTTAGCGCCGTGAAGCAATCCAAAAAGGAAGCAAAAGGGTGGAAGAAGAAATTAAACAAAAAAAAAAAAAAAAAAAGGAAATAACAACAGAAGAAAAACAAAACTTGCCGCTATCCAGAATCCATTCAGAGGCCATATACTATACACTCGATCCCCCCCCCCCTCTGCCTCGCTCTCTCTCTCGGAGAGACCAGCTGGGCTCGCACGCACCGCACGCGTGCCACTGAAAGAGCACAGCGGACTCTGACGACATAAAACAGACTCTGGTCTGGAGCTGCTCCTGTACCTGTACCTGTTCCAGTTACCGCCATTCGGATTTGCTCGTCTTCTGGTCCACGGGACGCCCGCTGCAACCGCACCTCTCAAAACCGATATCCTGCTACCCCTGGATTAAAACAGCTCTTGTTTTCTCTCACCACAACCCTGGTTTCTCCGTCTTCAGCGGCAAGCAAACACCCTGCTACATAGTCTCCCATGGCGACTGGACTCACTGCCTCTTCGTCTTCTACTCATCTCTTCCATCGACAGTCCTCCACCATGTATCACAGCAATCAGCCGCAATATAACTACTCTCCTCCCACTCACCACCAACCGCCTCCGCCATCGTCCAGGTCGTCGGCAGAGATATCTCCTTCGACTCGTCCGCATAGGCTGGCCGATGTTCCAGTTTCTTCCCACCCTCCTAGCGTAAAGTCGCTGCCATCTATCCACGAGGCACTCGGAAAGAGCAATCCTCTACCATACCCTCACCCTCAGCCGTCAGTATGCGGCCCCTCGCAGGCACCGGGTCACATTGCGCCTTCATCGAATCTCATGACTGGCCCAAGTGCGGAAGGGCCGAGTGGGCCATCAAACCCGTTCTCATCAACAAACTCCTCAGCCCCATCCCTCCGGGAATCCATCCTTAACTCACAGCATCACCCCTCTGCTCCATCTCAGTCCGAAGGCTCGATAAGGTCTCAGGACTCACAAACCCGCTCTATACACTCCATAGGGTCGGAGAAATCGTCTACAAGGAGCTCGGTTGCCGACAGAACATCAATATGTACCTCACATGCACCTAGCTTTGACATGCTATCTACGAGCTCGACTGCCGTCTCTTCGCCAACTAGCTATGTGTCACCAGTGAGCTACAACCCGCCCTCCTATTCATCACACCGCAGTGTCCCTACTTCGCAAACCTTCCCTCAACCGTCCTTCGAAAACAGACCTGCCCATTCGACATGGAACTTTGGCACTTCCGACCATACCTCAATAGAGGGGGTAAAGTCGATGCAGAAAAACAATGGAGGACAATACTGTGATGCAGTCAAAAGACACCTCGATGATTACGACGTTCGCGCATCTCTAAACGAGGTATTTAATTTCCCATTCCGTCATGTTGCTAGTTGACTCGTTCGAAAGAGAGAACAAAAAAACGGCTAACTTTAATATACAGGTCCGAGACACGAGTTCCCGGACGCTAGATATACTTCGCCCATATTCTCAACGTCCCCAGTCAGCTAGGGCAGAGTCAATCGATGCAGCTAGCTTGGTACCCTCGCTAGCTGAAATCGATGAGTTGCTCCACCTCCATCGCCACACGGCAGAGATTCTCGAAAGAATCCGTTCGGCCGCAATCTCCCATGAACACTCTCTAAACGAGCAGCGGAGTCACCAACAAATATTTAAAACAGAGCACACCCGCGAGAAAGAGCGGATGTCGATGTACGGCGAGGAGTACAAAATTGGTACCGTCTTGGCAAGTGGCAATAACACTCACATAATGAATGGTTCTAGCCTCGAAAAGAAGCGCAGGGTACGATGCACTTTCCCCTCTTCTCCACTAAGCATGATCTATCATCTTCATTCTACACTCAGTTCCGCTCTTGCTAATCTCCAAACTGTAGAAAGCCGCCCCACCTGGCCGATGTCATAGCTGCAATCGTGCCGAGACCCCTGAATGGCGCAGAGGACCTGACGGCGCTCGAACTCTCTGCAATGCTTGCGGTCTACACTATGCCAAGCTTACTCGCAAACAGGGCATGAACAAGACAGCCTCATCTACGTCTTCCTCGTCGCAGATGGCAATAGCTGCAAGTAATATTAGGCCCAGAGCTGGTGTCGGCCGATCACCACCTCTCCAGCCCTGATATCAACATGCAACTCCTGGAGATAAATCAATGTCACTTCATATCCTTCCTTGGTCCACTATATACCATACTATATATATTTGTGCGATGTATTTTTATACATATCTTGTCGGTCTTTTCTCCAACCATCCCCTCCCTCCTTTCTACTTTCTTACTGTCTTTTCCAAAACTGGGTGGTTCGGAAAGGTAAAAATAAACCTAAAGATTTATTTCAACATCAGGGGGCGTTTCTTGCTCGTCCTTATTGCACCGTTCGATTGATTTCTTGTCTCTTTTATTTTTATTTTATTATTTTTATTTTTATTTTTTTTTTTTTTTATTCGTTGCATGTCTATTTCTCCGGAATATCTGGAATACAGGGCCGTATGTATGCTGGGAATTGTCTCTTGTCACTTTGGAAACTGGAGTTACCAAATTTCTTTTACACACTTTGCATATGCGTGTTTGCTCTTTTACTTTGGCCTGTGTCTGCCCGATTATGCTCCTTGTTTTTTCTATCCTGTGGTTCCTGGATCTCTTTAATTTGTTGTCATATATACCCATTTACTATTAGCAGCTCTATCGAGAATTGGAGATTTTACCACCACGATAGATAAATCTACGTCCGAAAGCATCTCCTCTGTACCGTGTGCCATATTGAGAAGAACACAGTGAACGAACCCAGTGGCCAAAAAAGACAAAAAGTGGGTTTTCTGGCAAATAAGGTAATGACGGGTGCCTACCCGCCAACCTTATCTGAACCGTTATCCAACTTTCGTCCTCAGCCTGCCTCTCAACGTTTGCTTGAGCTTGATTGGCATCATAACAGTTAGGTATAAGCGCCAACTTGATTCGAAATGGTCTACGGTACATAGCTCCTCTTGACCCAACATAGCTTGACTTACCCGGCTTCCGGTCCCACGGGAATTCAGATTGCAAAAGCAACAATATCAGACAAGGCTGTGATGAAAATGCCTTGTGGAAACTAAATTAACTTAGGCAAAAAAAGAAAGAAGGAAGGAAAGAAAGGAGAAAGACAAAAAAATCAAACACGCCCCTTTCAAAGATGTTACTCCGTTCACATGGATATACTTAGGTGCCGAGAAACTCCACTGGAGCCCACCCCTCGAATCGCCCGCGATGCGTTGTCTTTTGACAGATGGAGCCTTCAGTGGCAATTTTGAAATATACCCTTAAACATGACTCACTTATATGCCTGTGTTCTCGAAAATTCTTCTAGTGGGGATTTTCGGATTCTCTGCATGATCTCCGGTCACGTCTTGAGATGAAATAACGAAACCTGCTCCGTGGGGTATGGATATTTTTCAAACTCGTGGAGAGTTAATCGTCATTTATTATCCTTGGGATTGCCCTATATATGGAGAACTTTGCTTACTAAAATTCCCTGGGGATGATCGGGTATTATCTCGCAACCGTCCTTAACAGGAACAACATCCATTACCATTAATGAACATCCAGATGCCGACTCGGGACGGAAAAGTGTCCCCTCTCAAGATTCAACGCGACATGTGGCTAAGACACCACCTCCTGCCAAAATTTCGTGTGTATAAACCCATGACCCGGCTCTTCCCAAGATTGTCTCATACATATTGAAGGGACCATTCAAATCTTTTCTGCAACGACCTTGACCCGGGGAATATTCCGGTCTGCCTCCTTCTCCCGTGGAATTTTCCAAGGTTACAGTTTTGGCCCTTAGATACGGAGTACGTTAGTTGAATATAGAATTTTGCAAGGCTCAGCTCTTCCAATCAAAATCTCTATGCGCTGTTCCGGTCAAGGGTGAAGGGGATACCCGACCCAACAACACTATATACCCTGACAAAGATGAAGATATCTTTCTTCCGTTGGTGGAAAAGCAGGGGTCTGTCAAACTCCCCGATGCGAATTTGAAAATCTGGAATCACGGAATTCGCTTTCGTATAAGGTAATGGATGCACACATGTTCCAGCATGGATTGGCTGGAATGGACATATGTGCCATCTCCGAACGCCTCCTCACCCCTATGACGTCTCAAAGAGAGCAAGAACCCGAAAAGGTAAGGTGAATGAATTACGTGATGATAACCCTTCATATCACCTACGATTGCAAAGGTAAGATTTGAATTGTACTTCCGAATAAGGGGGGGAAGTATCAGGAGAAGGAAGACATTGGAAACTCAGGAGTCGGACGCCGAAGATAGCCTGACACTCTTAAGCAATGAGGCGCTCTTCAGACTTGCGAAAACATTACCAAATAGTTTTGTCTCTCATATTCCAAAATTCCAACGACATGGAACGGGCACTGCAAGAATCGCAGTTGCATGTTTCATATAAGGTAGGCTCTCTGCCCCAGAATCTCGATAAGCCGGAAGTATTGAAGTCAAGCTACACGTGATCATATAAAATCGCATTGATGGTTTAGTGGTAAAATCCGTCGTTGCCATCGACGGGCCCCGGGTTCGATTCCCGGTCGATGCACTTTTTTTGCTTCTTTATTTTTTTAGCCGACGGAAGAATGACTTATAATTATTGATTAGTCAAAGCCGCCAACGAGTTATGAGTTGTATGTAGTAGTATATAATATATATGCACATATATAAATAAATATATAAATACACTGTGGTGTAACCAACGCCGCGGCGGACATAGGAGGTTAACGCGAGATGGAAAATGAATATACATTGAAGACTAGACAGCCTATATGCATGCTTATCCCTGTGTCTAATAAAGATGCAATTGAAGTAGCTATGAATTACAAGAAGTCCGCTGGCGCTTTCGGCAGACAATGCAAGACAAACAAACGAGAATTAAAATGAAAGAATAACAGGCGATAAATGCGCTCATATACCCTGGGATCAAAAACACACGCAGGCAGGCGGGCAGAAATGGGATGAAGTAAAGAAAAAAGAAAGACGGAAAATACGCGCTGGAGAAAAAAGTGTATGTAGAAGAAACGAAAGGTTGGACAGCGTGGGGGAAACGGGATGAGAAAGAAGAAAAGAATCATTCGCTTGGAATCCAACAAGCTGTTGTTGGATGCTCTCAGTTCCCGGATGCCGTGTGCTGTTCGTGTCTATTTTAATTGTAATTCGTCAAGGCGAAGATCTGAGGCTGACTCTGGGATTAGCCTTGGATCAGGCCCTCCGATTCTGCGGGTTGCATCTTCCATTTCCTGGGTGGTCACGTATTTGGTCGGTTTGCAAATGTCAGGGGTATGTTGGGGGACAGCTGGACTGTGGCCAATAGACATGCCCACGCGGATCTGGAGGTAAAGCTGGTTAGAATGCTATAAAGGAGGAGGAGGAGGAGGAGAGAGAAATAAGTAGAGGAGAGCTCGCCAACATACCAATGTTTCCAAGGCACCCTTGGAGTTATCGACCAAATCGGTGTCGAAGTTCATTCGGCCTGGCTCGAAAAGGACTAAAAGGGTACTTCCTCCGAACTTAAAGTATCCAAGTTCGTCGGTTCTGGAGACCTTTGCACCAGCCTCCTGAGTGATCACAGTGCTGCCGACCATCATTGCACCAACACAGATGACCATCACACGGCCATGAGCAACAGAGTCGATGGGGACGATGATTCGAACATTCTCGCCGTAAACGTCCAATGCTGAACGAATAGCCATTGGGTTCACGGTGTAATACTCTCCCTCAATGGTCTTGGGAGTGCCGAGAGTTCCATCAACGGGGATATGGAAGCGGTGGTAGTCTTGTGGAGCAAGACGGAAGATGCCGAGAGCCCCGTTCTTATAGCGCTCCACGTCCTCGGGATAAGCTTTCCCGAGAAGTCGTTCGATGGAGAATTCACGGCCCTTGACCCAGATCTGAGTGGCTTCAGTAATGCGATCGAAGACCACGGAGCGACAGTCAGCGGGAGATACGATGATGTTGGGATCATCGGGAGCTGAGCAGGGACGCGCGCCTGGTTTCAGGGCGCGGTAGAAGAATTCGTTGAAGGACTTGAACTGGTCTAAGGGGAGCAGCACTTCGCTCATGTCAAGTTGATGGAATTCAATGAATGCCTCAATTTGGCTAGACGAAGCAGGGTCATCATATTTCCGACCTTGCTTGATACTCAAGGATTTGAGCATTTTACGAACTGAAAAACAAGTAAGTTGGGTTAGCGGCTGATTATACTTGTGTGTGAGAATGTGAGGGGGTAGGTAAAAGCTGGCTGACGAACTTCTCTTCTTCTCCATTTCCCTGCTCTTCAATCCCTTGTACAGCAGTCGAATTCCCAATCGAACATATACGCTCATTTTCTCTTCGTTGATCTGCCCGGTCAAGCGATCCTGTACCAAGATGTTGGCCGAATTGGCGCCAATCTTATATCCTCCATAGGACAGCTTAGTGATGACTTTGCTGTACCATTTCCTCTGTGCCTGGCTGGAGGTTACGAAGCCACCCATGACCAAATTGTCTACCTGTCTCCAGTCCTGACTGGCACAGGTAGCAAGATGGGTGATGATATCTGCATCGGACCGCTTACCCAGCCGAGGCTGGTGGCATAGAGGACACTCGCGGATCTCAATGACATGTTCTTCGCCTCGCTCGTCAGTGAGGTCACCCTGAGGCGAGTTGATGCCTTCATCGCTTCCAGAAATCGATTCGTCGCGACTAGTTGTAGTAGATACTGTTGGTAGCTCAAGGTTAGTATGCGCAGGGTTCAAAGTCAGGCGGGTACCGCCGCCCCCAGCAGGGGTGAGGAGACCGTTATCATCCTCATCTTCTTCATCTTCACCATCGGGTAGGATCTCACTTTCTAACGGCCCTGAAGAGGACGATGGGAATTGCACTAATTTAGACATGGTGGCGCCCACCGTCTTCTTTTGCAACTCCTGAAGTTTCTCCTCAAGACAGATCACCGCCTGATCAAAAGTGAGATCCATGGTATCTCCGGTCGATTCATTTTCTGCAGCAAATCTATGGAAGAATCCGTCGATGGTTGAGTCTTTCAAAGTCGAGCCTAGGGTGTCGAGCATAGTGGTCAATTCGATTTTACTGATACGTCCGCTCTCGTCGGCGTCGTACTGTCGGAGCATGACGCGCCAGAACTGCTGCCTCAGAGCTGGATAAGGCATATACTTGGCTTTGATATGAAGTTCTGGGTTATGCTTGTCCTCCCACCTGTCTTTGTTCTTCAATGTGAGAGGTATAACGTAATGTTTAAATGCTTCTGTGTCGGGGTTAGTAGAAGGGAATCCAGTCTTGTCTGGAGAAGGGGGTGAAATGCTCCCCGGAACGTGCAGGGTAGCAGCGGAATCAGCTTGAGATGCAGTAGGGTTGGATGTTGGAGCCGGCTGCTGGTTTTCCTGCTGGTACTGGCTCGCTAACGAGGCAGCTGAGGATTTTGACTTCAGGGATGGTTTTGCCATCTTAGCGAGGTTCGAAGCTGAAGTAGAGCGAGATAGGGTGAGTCTGAATCTAGATTTGGAGGAGCTTTGAGGGGTAGTGGGCTCAACCGGATCCTGGGGAAGGTCGAGTAGTTCGTATAGGCCAGTCTCTGGGTCGGCTTCAGGGCCAGCCTGAATAAGAGTCTGCAGGGGGAAGTTTGTGGAGGCAACGAAGTCGTTTCCAGACAGCTTGTCTCTGTCAATGACGGTAAAGTTGATGGAGTAAGCTTGTTCATGCTTCATCACTTGGAATACCATCTTCTCGTCAAAGACTGGGTTTAGGTTATGACGAATGACACGGGTTCTCATGGTTTTTTTACCCAGAGAGGTGACCACGAACGGGTCCATGTCAAAGGATGTGCGGGTCACTATCGGATGTTAGTAGCCGTTTAATTTCTCCTGGTTCATAGGAAGAGAAATAAAAAAGTATGTTTAACGTACTATTTTTTTCCGGGGGTAGGTCAAGGACCTTGTTTATTTCAATGAAGACAATGCCAACCACGCCGTCTTTAGCTCCGCAGAATTCATATGCCCGTACGGCAATGGACCTTCGCTTGAGCCGAGCAACCTTTGACTTTTGTCGTTGCTGAGCAATAGCATCTGGTCTGGTCAGGTCCTCCCTTGAGCTCTCACCGACTTCCTCATTATCTCCGGACGTAGTTGGGGTAGCATCTTCTTCCTCGTCGTCACTGTTGCGGATGAGGTTCTTGAACTTTGAAAGGATCTGGTCTGGGGGAGCAGAAGGGTTGGAGGGGTCGACAAGAGAGAATTGCAGTTGAATCTGGCCGGAGACGTCGTTGTTCTTCTTGCTGCTTGTCTTCCATTTCGATTGGAGGTCGTACCATTGGGGCTGGAATGGCATTGTTAGTCAAGCACTTTTATATTTTCTGTTTTCTTTCGTTCCGCTCTCTCTCTCTCTCTCTCTTCTTTTTCTCGTATGGGGTAGCAATGAAATATAATAGTTTGACTAGAGGATCGGCATGCGTACCTCCTGCTGAACCTGGCCATTTGAGAATATATCTTCCAGTGCGATATCAAACTCGCCCATGTAATCCTTGCCAAACCTATCCTTATCCCAACAGACGCATTCGAGCAGCGGGACTCCAACAATCGGCAGATCAAAGCAGACGTTCCACTCTGGGTTCAGAGTCTTGCTGATTGTCGGGGTGGACTCTCTTGCATGACCTAACGTGACCACCAGGTACTGGAGAAGCGGGAGGTCAGGTTAGCTGGGGTATTCCAACAAGGGGATGGGGGGGGATTAGTCAAATTGCCTGTTAGACAGGGATTCACGTACGGGATCACTCATGCCATTCCTATCCTTTGCAGCTAGATTGCGGCCCTAGACGGTTAAAAAGATCAGCACCGGTGTAAGAGTAGATATCACAGCCTTACAGCCTGCCCCGGAAGGAGGTAATAAAGAGGTGGTTATCTGGGGCCGGACGTACGCTGATAACCTGTGTCTTTAAGATCAACGGGTATTTGGTCTCGGAGGTCCCGGTCGAGGAGGCAGAGAGGTCATCTTGAGAAGAAGCAGCGCCAATCTTAGGGGAACGGTTCCCACTGCGCCGGTGAGGAAGCGGTAGGCGGACCATCGTTGGGGCTGAAGGGAGGAGGAGGAGGAGAGAGACCGGAGTCGAGTTTGAGGTTTTCTGCTCTCTGGGCGGCTGCGGAGGCTACGGGATGGCAGCAGTCGAACGGAGGCCTCTGTCAGCTATGATTGCAAGGTCATAGAGGCTGGTACGAGTCCATTCAGGTATCCAGGCGGACTGTGACCTGTCGAACAGTGTTTCTGTGTGTCGTGTGGCAGAGGGTGTTTTGTTGGCGGTGGTCGTATAAAGGACGAGGCTCGCCCGGGGGCGCTCGGTCGATGGCGGTTGGACGAACTTCACCGACTTCCGCGATCAATTAACGTCGGAAAAGACGGGTGGAGAAGGAGAGGGACATGCATACGACGGGGAAGAGGTGCAGCGGCAGAGAAGAAACAAGGCCGGCGAGCAGGCGTAGGGAGGGAGGTCGAGGTTCTGGATTTTTATGTTGCTGTCGATGTTGTTGTTTTCGCGGGAGGATCAAACAAAGTAAGAGAAAAATAAAATAAAACAATAAAAAATATAAAATAAAAAACCCGCTTCTCCTGCAACCCCCCAAAAGCAAAGAGAAGGGAGCCGTGAGCAGGGTCCCTTTTCGGGAATCTTTTTTTTTTTTTTTTTTTTTTCTTTTTCTATATATAGGCCCTAGTGCTCGTCTGCGAGTTATTCGTCTAGCAGCGCCTGCAGGGAGCGACAAGGCTGGGATCCATTTGCAAGGAGCGCGAAGAGCGAGAAGAGCGCAAGGAAGGGAAAAAAAAAAAAAAAGGAGACGCAGGGAGAGAAGAAAGACGAGGATGAAGACGAAGAGATACGAAGGCGAGACGTTCTTATTATATTATTATTATAATTAGCAGCAGCAGCAGCAGCAGCGGGCTCGTTTATCGATAGCTAAATTGCTAGCTAGTCAACTAGACACGGGGTGCGGCTGAGCGACACGAAGTGCTTCTCACTGTCTTAACTAGCTGGTTTGAGGGCTTCCCGTCGGGGATCTCAAGGCCGGCGGACCCTTTGGGGGGGGGAGGGGGGAGGGTTCGTAGGGGTTGTCTAGGGAACTCATAGGGGGGAGTTTAGGGGGGACGATGGGCGGGACGATGGGGGCGGATAGGGCCTAAGTTCAGTTAAGGCCGGCGGGCTCCAGTTAAAGGCTCCAGTTAAAGCCCAGCTAAGGCCAGCGACAGCCAGGTAAGGGCCGGGATGCGCCACACCCTCCATGACGGACGGTTGACGGCCAGCAGGCGAGCAGAAAGAAGCCTGTCGGATTCCCAGCATCAGGCAGCAGGCCAGCAGCCAGGACAAGAACGAACCCGGTGTCAATCATCTGCGCTGCACGAGTATGTACTTACAGCAACTCTCTGCGCCTCGGACTGATGCCGCCCTCCTGTCTCCTGTCCACTCATGCTATTACATCTCTCGACCTCTCTCCCTCCATTGACAGACATCAAACGCGAAAACCGCTGCAGCAGACAACAAAAACAATCCACGGGGGAAAGAAAAAGAACTCAAGGCCGTCTTTGGCCGATGCAGGCTGGTCCACTCTGCTCGCTGCCCTGCGTTGAACGATGACTTCACTCATGTCACAGAGCCAACATCATCGGTTGACGCGGTCCCCCAAGTTCAGCCAACCAGCCAGCCAGCCAGTCCATCCGCCATCCACCATCCGTCGTTCCTCGTCATCTTCCGTCGTCCTACGAGCTAAGTGAGGGGGAAAAGCCTTTTGCTTCTCCGCAAGATTAACTTGGGCCGGAAGGATTGGAGAGAAAGAAAAGCAAAGGGAGGAGACAACTAGTTTTAGAGAAGGCCGCAGGGCGAGATAGGGAGAGAGAGAGATCCCGTTCGTGGGCAAAAGAAACGAAAGCGAGGCCAGTCCAAGTGAGGTGCAGCCGCAGCGTCTCCCCACTCTCATGCATGCTGTAGATGGAGGGACATCAATGGAGGGGCTTTACTTTGTTTATGGGACGCTGTCTCAAGACGCACGAAGCGAGAGAGAGAAGAGGCATAAACTATGCAAGATGTTATATGGATAAAGGGACACTCCAGTCATGTCGACATGGCTGGTCTTTATTGGCAGGGAAACCCCAGACAAGCCACACCGGAGAAAGACACCCTCTGATACGGACGGGCGAAGGGCCAGGCAGGGGGGGTTGACGAGGATGGCGAATGATGCATATATCTTGAATTCTCTAGTCTGCGCGTTTCCCACCCCCGGCTCTTGTAAGATGGATATCGCTTTCTTGTTCCTTGGACCGGGTTCGAAAAGGTCATCGGGCCACCGCTTAGTCGTTAGTATTATAAGTTAATACTCAAAAAAATTCACTACGGCTTGAGGCTGGAGATATCTCGGCGAAGGTCGATGCTAGATCTACATCAAAAACAGAAAGGAAAGAGGGGAGAAGATCATTTTGGGAAATCTCAAAGGATACCGTGGGATATCGTTTTTATATCTTTCAATAATGGGAAATGTTGTTATATTAAGCAGTGCAAGTGGCTAACCAGATGCCAGATTTATATAACTATGTATACCATTCATACATAGAAAAGGCTCACATGGACTATCAAAAACAACCGCCCCCCAAGTCAGCCAACAAGTCTCTCTTGCAACAGAAAAGATCATGAGCAGCAGCTTACCTGACTTCCAATGCTTCCTGGGGATCATTGATCACCAAACCTACTTCTTCTCCTCGGTTGGCTTCTCCTCGCCCTTCTGCTCAGACTTGGTGGCGCCCAAGAAAGCAGTCTGGGCAGTATCGATGCCTGTTATGATAAGAATCAGTCATTGAACGGTCTCCTTAGCGCTGGCTAGCTGTGGTCAAGTTATCTCACCCTTGTTGATGTTGTCGTTGGCGCCCTCGCCAGCCTTGAGGAACTGCTTCTGACCAGCATCGATACCTGCAACAACACATCCCCATTAGCATACGCCTACTCAAAGCCACTAGCAGGAGAAGAACAGCGTACCCTTGTTGAGCATATCGTTCTGGCTGCTGCCGCCCTCCTTGCTGCCGCCACCGGTCATCTTGTTGACGAAATCCATTGTGATTGGAAGGGTGTAGTTAACGACGTGTAAGGTCTTTTATATGGTAAGGGTAAGATGCGAATATCTAACAGCACCAATGGCAATGTTAGTTAGCTCTGCAAGCCCGACAGCTGGATCAGGGGCAAGGTTGAACACAACCACTCACCGAAACAGATGAATTTATCTTGATTTTTTGAAAGATTTCCAGCTCAGGGGGGGAGGAAAGGGGGCCCAGCACCAGCTTAAATACTTCAGCAAAACCCACCAAGATGGAACCGAGCAGATTAGTTGTGCTAATCTCCCACCGAGTTCCAATGCTTAGTTTACGGAGTAAGTACCGTCACATAACTTCCCTTCTCACGATCAGGGCATCGGGCCATCCGGTAGGAAAGGGAGGGGCAAGCTCGCAGTACCCCCGTATACCCAGCAACATACTTCCGTAGCGTACCGTATAACTGGCTTACAGAGGGGTGAAGATGCCGTCAAGCCATCGCCACCGGCAGCACGCAGAGCCTCGATTCGATCGATTGAACACATGCATATCCCTTGCTTCTGATTCCTCCCGTCTCCCTGCAGCAAGCCACAGGCGTTACATGGGCATGGGCATGGGCATGGGTGTTCTTTTCCTCGCTTCCCGCTGCTGGCCGGTAGTTCGACAAAATGTACAGGACGTACGTCCCTTCGCTGCCCCTCTCTGCCCCTCGTCAGGTCGCAGTCGCATGATAGATCAGCGTGGGGACCAAGTGGCTCAGCAGCGCTGTGATGGCCTTCGTCACTGGCTGGTTGGGGAGTGCTTGTTGGGCTTGTTGCTTCCCCGGCGGGCCCTCGAGTGGGAGATGAAACCATTCAGCGATGCAGACGAGGCTGCGATCGACGGGCAGCGCTCCGGACTCTGCGCCATCAGCGCCGTGGCTTGACGTCATCTGTGGCCCGCTGGTGGATGGGGATTCAGAACATGAATAGCAACCACCAAGGTATGGCGGGATGCAGCGAGCGAATATTTGTATAGGAGGGGGGGGAAAAGGCAAGTGTATTCCGTATATATATTTGACATTCAAGGATGGATGGAGGTTGGGTATATTATTCATTATCGTATTAATCCTATCTTTCCCATAACTATGTATGTGCAAGCTCCGAAATAACCCACGCTGTGTATATGTAAATTATGGAAAACCCTAACTATTGAAGACAAAGTGCAAAGAAAAGAGGACCAGGAACCGTCGTCGAAACACCAAACACATATCAAAAGCTGAAGAGCTCGCTTCTCCTTTTTCCCTCGGGATAAATAATCAACGCTGCAAGAAATAGCCCAACCGTTGTGGAAATGCTCACTTGAATCATCGCATATGCTAAATCAAAAACAACATCACCGTACACTTTGTTCGTTCCAATCCGGGCTGCTAGATCCTGGAAAGCTGGATCACCAGGGTAGCCAGACCCACCAGGATGGCCAGCCAGAGCAGATGCTATTGCTGTCGTGGCTGCGGAGGTTGCACTTGCTATCGTTGAACTTGCAGTGCTCATCGTCTGGTTAGCAGCTGTCTGCTGGCCTGCTGAGTTGGCCTGGTTGGCAAACGCAAGACCAGAGACCAGAGATCCGCTTGCTGCCAATCCGGAGGGCACCTGGACCAGTATTCCTGGTAGCATGGCCGCGGCAGCCAGGCCGTGGCCAAGTCGACTGTAGAGATTGCCCATGATCCCGATGGCAAAGGCGCCCATGCAGTTCGCTATCTGTAGGTTATGCGGGAACGCCTTGCTGGTAAAGAAGTTCACCAGATAGCCGATAAAGGAGAAGATAGCCATGACAGGCACTTGCTTCCATTTCGCTTGGTTAATCAGCGTCAGACAGATGGTGAATGCTATCACGGACGGGAAATTATGGGCATATTCGTTTCGGTTGGGGCTGGTAGGGCAGATATACGCTGAACTAGCGTTGTGGTCGATTTTGCCGTAGAAGGTCGTGCCCAGCATCATTCCAAAACCAAGTACAAGGGAGTAAATAATCGCATAAACCAGTCGTACCGAGCCGGCGAGGATATTTTGCGACTGTAGCTCGAGACTGCTGCACAGGACCATGAAACCTGGTAGTATAAGGGCGATAGAGGACTGTGCGAGCGCAGGAAAACAGAAGAGACGATCATCACCCGGGCCATGTCGGATGCTTCCAATGGCACGAGAGAGGAACGAAAGGAGCAAGGCGGCAGTGAGCTCGAAGATATTGGCATATAGACGAGAACGTGGAACGGCAATGTACTTGAGCGCTCCCAGTATACAGCCAAGGGCAAAGGAGACTGGGAGATCAATCACACGGCCAGTGAACGCAAAGGGTCCAACAGCAGCACTGGCAAGCCCAAACAGAAATATCAATGTCAATACGTTGTATCTTGGTTTCTCAGTCTTGACTTCTTCCAGGAGCTGCATTGCTTCCTCAACGCCAATCATATCGTGCACCACGTCTTTGTATATCTGATGGACATCTTGTAGCTTGCCCAAGTCCACACCTTGGTCACAACGCTGCAGTTTCAAACTGGTAGTGTGTGTGGACGAATCATTGAATGAAACGAACATGCAACCAGGGAGATATAGGAACTGGGCATCAAGCTCAAGCACACGAGACGTCATTCTTAGACACTCCTCGAGACGATGAGTTGGTGCTCCATAGGCCATCAAGGCCTCGCATAGCTTCTCAAGGTACCGTTGTCGAGAAATGGTCTCCGCAATATGCACTGTGAGACGAATTTCATCTTCTAGACGTGGTTTATTGCATATCTTCTTGACTGCATTGACCATCAAGCCGCTGCTTCGAGATCGTTTAAGCTCTGGCCGTCCTGCGGATCCAGCGCCTGAACCACCTCCGGTCAAAGTGGCCTCCGAGCCGAGAGTGTTAAGTGACAGTGCGGAAGGATTTTTGTTTTTCTCATACCATTTCGGCCGGGGGGTAGATTTCCCCGGTGTTGTTTTTCCCGATGTGGGAGCACTATGGGGTGCAAGGAGAGGAGAGGCATTAGCTTGCGACGTTGGAACCTGCTGCTGAGATGTACGGTTTGCTTCTGCCTCGTGAAGTTGGCCCAATCGAAGAATATCTGTCAGAATACTTCGCCCATGCTGTACAGGTGGTGACTGGGAACCGCTGGACTGTGTATCGATAGAATAATGCCGCCTGTCCTTGGGTTCCGCTTTGGCGCGAATATTCTTCACAATTTCGCTGGCTTCCTCAGCACGAAGTGTGAACTGCCGTTCTCGGTCGTGCTCATGCTCATAGGCTGTTTTGGATCCAGTCCTCGACCGCCTCAAATAATGTCGTCCTTCATGACGGGGCTCAATTAGATCCTGCGATAACGATTCCTCATCGGACCTCCGGCGACGATGGAAATATGATGCTCTTCGAACCTGTGAAGCGAGACTTTGAGCCTTCTCGTAAGCTGTCTGGATTGCCCTGTTTTTGGTTTTTGAAGATTCTGTTGACTGGGCTTCTGATATTGAGTCCGGAGGCCTTCCAGGGCTGCCAAGGGGGGTCACAATAGGGCTTGCTCCCGGGGAGGACTGTGCAGAGAGTGAATCTCGAGTATTGTACATGGGGAGGAAGTCAGAGGACTTGAATGTAGGAAGGGACGGCCGGTGGACAAACGCAGGCACCTGAGGCTCAGAGGGAGGAGAATTATCCATATAATCTCGCAGAGGGATGTCTTCCGGACTCGCGTCCGATCCGTCCGACCCAAGAGTAAATTGAACTCGGTGGGAAGGTCGTCCCCTGGTCTCACTGCTGTCACTTGTGTTGCTCATATCTCTGACATGGATTGCAGGGCCCAGTCGGGGTGAGGTTTTTGGCGAAGGCTCCTGCTGTGGCCGCCGTTCTGAATTAGGGGCAGCATAGTTGCTCGATGTAAATGGATTGGAGTTGGGGAAGTGTTTTGGCTGGCGAGGCCAGTCTGCCATAATCGGCAAGAGTAGTTAAGAATAGAACTGCGGCACAGTGAGGAAGAGTTGTGAAGTCTCAACCACACAGTAGCAGGAAAAAAACAAGATAATCAGCTGCGGTAGTGTTAAACATTTAGTCTGGGTGTCTTATCAGGTTGATTCGGGTATATGTTGAGGAGAAGTGTGTGCGAGAATCAAAATAAATAATGAGCAAAAGAGGCAGAAACTGAAAAACTCGATCAGCAGGATAGCAGCTGTCCTGTCTATCAGTCACTGCCATCGGTCTAGATGGCGTTCCATGTACCCGTTCGCCACAACCGTCGCAAGGAGCAGTTATAGATGGACAAACGGGCTTGTAGCGCAAAGAGTTTGAAAAGGAAAAGAAAAGAGAAAAAAAAGAAATACCGCTTAGCATGCAGTGGGGCCGCGCAGACAAGTGAATCCCAGGAATGGGATTACAAGCGCACCAAAGCACTCAGTAGTAGCCGAGTGATAAGGCCGTTATAGTAGGTCCAAGCTGATAAGGGTCAAATGCGGTATCTCCGGTCGACCCGGGCGGGTCATACAATTCTACTTACCAGAGCTGAATGGTTGCACACCGATTGTATCGGGCCCTGGAAGCTTGCGTGGAAGACCCTGCGCATTGGCCAACATTGATAGATCAGCAAATCCGACGATTCGCCCCAGTGGTAGCAGGGATTTGATATCATAATATATGATAACAGAGCTTCGTACCTTGAGGATTCCAAGGAAGCTGACATATACCGGGAATTGACTGGATTAAAACTGTCCCGCGGCTAGATGGCGAATTCCCTGCCACACATTTCCACACGGGGTCATAAATGGAGCTTTTCTCCGTAGCTATAGATATCAGTTCCACCGAAGCAGAGACTTTCGCTCCACTGATTAGTCTTGATGCCCAAGCTCTTTGAGACTCTAGGTCCCTTATCTCGCATCCTGCGCGTTTTAAAAAAAAATTTCCTAGGACAACCCAACAAATATAGCACGGAGTACAAATATAGCTCCTGCACAGCTGTGTGCGGTGGCAACGGGGGGGTGAGGGTCTGACTTTCGGCAGTTCAGACGAAGGTTAGTTTGGACGACGGATCCACGGGTTCCATTCATACTGTAGATCTGGACCATCTCCTAGAACACAGTTAGTCACGACATCCTTATCGCAAGTCACCCTGAGCATCACACAATAAAAGGGGCTGATCGCTGCCAGCCAGCGAATTTTTCAACCGGCTGCCCGGGCTGAAGCCGGCCAACAGCCCGACGCAGACAAGAATCCGACGATAGATGAAGTTGAAATTGAAGTTTGGCGAAGCGCAAAACAAGCGACGCATGGAAGAAGTAAGCGCCGGGTTCTAGAATCTTGGCATGTGGATTACATAAACAGGTACAAACAAACCGCATTAAGCGAGACCCTTTTTTTCCCCTTTTTGATATCTAGACATATCTCGAACCTTATGGATACGATCTTCGGGAGGGTGCATAACAGCGTCTCGGCCGCTCCGGCTTGTGGGAAGCTGGCGTAACCAGTCTCCAGAACAGGTGTGGCGGATGACTCACAGGAACAAGCTATGGCCAGCCTGGAAGAAAAGAAGCTCGTGGCATGATTCAACCTGTCCTACATGAGCCCAAGGAAATAAAATATCAGCAGCTTATGATGCGCATGCAGCAAATATGGAGTATATTTATCCAATATCTTGGGTAACAGAGATGTAACGGGGGTGGGACCTGACCATCAAGCTGTTGTGCAAACGCCAATCCCCTGCTCCGGTTCCCACACCAGCTCCTGATACATCAAACGAGTCTAGGAAGCTCCATTGCGAAGATCATGGGGATATATTATGCATGGTCATCCAAGGCTAGTATTAAACTGTCAAGGTCAAGCCTCTTGTTCTCAGCTGTAGCTGTCTCTTGAGATCAAAGTGCATGAGTTAGAAGGTACGTTAACATGTAACTTAGTCCTGTTAGGAATACTTGCTTCTGTATCCAGTCACATCCTCGTCCACCTGATGCACGCATCGAACAGCCCTATATCCACCTCAATGTTGCTGTTACTTGCAAAACTTCCATATCGTTTGCCAAAATCCAAGGCCCCTGGTTACTACAAGCAGGCAATCATTGCAGCGTCGGCAGCAAGGGTACCATTTGGATCTTTGACGCAAACGGTCTTCAAGCCAAGCTGCCTATCTCGGTAACCATTCTCCGTGGAAATATGGCATCATCATATGATCAAGAGGTGTGTTGCCTGCATCACTGAACTTTTTCAGGCAGTATACCTTGTCGACCCCTTTCCGGGTAACGGCAATGGAAGTTGCGCCCTCCCTCCCTCCATGTTGATTGAAACGTCACGGAGGCGCTTCCGTAAATCCGCCTGAATTACTTCTCGCTTGCCAAAATCGGGATCCCGGATTTCTTTAACACGGATGGTGCTTCTTGTCCTAGTGCCTAGATGGCGATCCAACTACCACGGTACTCGATGCAGTTTCCCCAAGCCTGCTTTGCATTGAACCCAGTTGCTGCTTCTAATGCTTGATCGAAAGCGGTTTAGAATCAGCTTCTTAGTTTCATCATCAAAGAGTTCAGCATATATTGCTTTCTGTTCTCCGCCTTAGTGTTTATAAAACTTCGTGCCGGTCGCGGGTATCAGGCAAAGTTTTGATAGGTGGCTCGTGGTGGAAGACGGCTAGCGACCTGCTTCTGAAACCAAAGCCAGTCACCCCCGGAAATAACTGCGACATGTTCCACCACGAGTAGCTTGTGAGTGTCTCTCCCATGGGGTCCAGCAATGGCTATTGTTTGCTAAGGCAAGGTGGCGTCAAGATCGAAGCCAACGAGAGAAATCACACTAGTAGTACGTAATGAGTTCATCGTTTATATACTCCGTATACAGATTTCGCGGAATACAAGGGTTTTTTCCTCCTAAGTTAGGCCAACGGTGAAAATAGGTCAGTTATGTCGATAGGAAGGTGAGGTCGAAGGTTGCGGGGAGAACCCTATTTGACTAAGCTTCGAGGGATCGGGATGAGGCTCAAGTAACTTTACTCTAGGGATTAATCTCCTCGCCGTGTCTCGAGTTCAAACCTCGGAGGGATTGAAATCTCAGGCTAAACAGATATACAGGCCGCCAGGTCGGTGCAAACTGAGTATACTCCCTAGAGCGGCTATCCGCCTGCCACATGGTACACCGTACTCCTGTGCAACGACCACGGCTAGCTACCTTCCCCAAATACTTGGTCTGGATTAGTACTGTAGGATGAAATATGAATGTACGGCAAGTCAACACAATGCTATCTTGATTTCTTTAATTCATTAAAAACAATTTCATCTCATCCAAACCACTTCCTGCCATACCATACCATCATTCCATCCTGCCAGCTTAGCTTTTGCTCAACGCTCCGCTGACAAAAGAAAAGCGAGACCAGATCAAAAGGACAACTTTGACTGATGAAAGAATGGACAAGCAAGAGATCAACTCGCTCAAAATCATGCGCAGAGGCATAGATGGGAAATGCCGAGGGAGGTAGGCAGGCATAGGAGCATAAAAGTATCAGAAACGAATGCAGAGAAGCGAACAAGGAGACAAGGGATTATTCCCAGTTAGAAAGCAAAGGCAGTAAATCAAGATACCAGTTTAGCGGTGGCTAAAGTTGCTCGCACGCACGCTTATAACCATATTGGCTAATAAATCACGCACCCTAAACGGAGACGAAATAGAAAAGATGAATAAACAGATAATAATTGCGTCCCATGTCATATGCGCCGACTATATTTTGAAAAGAGCGTCTCCACGCCAGATACCAGGGCTGAGGAGGGTTTACATAACAGTGCTCTTTCTTTTCTCCGCGTTGGACAGAACCATGATTGGCATCTTCCTGCGACCGGCATCGAGCTCCCCGGCTCCATTATTGGTAGCGCCAGTAACCTGCTTCCTCTCTGATCCAATGGCTCCATTGGCAGCAGCACGCAGGCTTCCTAGGCTTCGTCGGCCAGAGAGGGAGGAGCTGCTATCAGCATCACCATCGGATGGCGAGAAGGAAAATTCACCCTCACCCTCATGCTCGTTTCCATGTTCACTGGAAGGAGTCACGCTGCCTGTGCTGTGGGAGTTGCCGTTGGATGTAGATGTGGAAGTGTTCCGCTCTAGTCTAGCGCGCACAAGGCTGTGTACGGCCCTACGGCGTTGGCGAGTGGCAAAGTTCTTGCTTCCCTCATGCTTCGTCGTGGGCTTGGCAACGAGTTCCTCAAGCGGTGGTGGTCCACGGGGCTGACGAATTGCATGCTCTCCAGCACGGTTTTGACCAGGTCCAAAGGTACCGGGTCCTGCAGAAGCAGGGGTCTGTGGGAACATTGCTGACTTAGGCGTAGAAGCGCCATTGTTACCAGATCGAGTGGTTTCATTGATAAGCTTGACGGCCAAAGACAGCGACTTCTTGTGGTCACGCTTGATACCAGGTGCTGGAGACTGAAGAGGAGGGGATTGACGGGCTTGCTGCTGGGGCTGCACTTGAGACTGAGCCTCACGAGGCGGTGTCGGGTTGCGGGTAGATGGGGTCGAAGAGTGATTGCGGACGGGAGACTGACGTGATTCCGTTGGAGGTGGAGAGACACGGGCGGAAGTGCGGAACATCGAGGGCGTATTTCCGTTCGTGTGACCATTCGAGTTGCCATTAGTGTGTGCATGGAAGCCACCGTTGCTTGTGTGAGACTCCACTGGAGAGCGAATCTGGTCTTCGTAAGTCGATGTAGTTGGCGCAGCAGAGAGTGGCACCTCATCGTAGACGCTATTGTCTACCACGTAGCTCTGCTGTCCAGTCATTGGATTGTACACTGAGAACACGCCGGGCTTTCCGGGTACAGGGTGCACAACGGGCTGCATTCCATGCTGGGCCTGCTGTTGATAGAATCCCATGGTAGGAAGCGGGGAAAAGAGCTGCTGCTGCTGCTGCTGAAGAGCCTGTGCATGAGTAGAATGCATAGGAGTTCCGATGTGAAGGGCCTGGAACTGTTGAGCAGCAGCAGTAACGCTGGCAAGCTGCTGTTGAAGACGCTGTTGCTGAGCGGCGAGGTACAAATTGGTAGAGACTAGCTCTGCATATAGGGCCTCATCCATGGGCTCACCATTTTCTTCAAGAATATGATCGAGAGCCGGGGGAGCGAGGACGTGTTCGGGAAGAGAGTACATCTGCCCGTATGTCTGAGCAGCGTTTCCGCTGCTGTAAGACTTTGAGTGGTTAAACGACACTCCCGTAGCAGTCTGGGGAACTCCACCGAGGTACGCGTTGGGGTGGCCAGCGTAATTTTGCATCCCACCAAAGCCATTCTGATGAGGATGTTCCTGCATCAGTGGAGCAGTAGATGGAGTGGTAGGTTGCTTGGGGGCAGTCCTCAGCCCAGCAAGCAGGTGAGAACGGCTCGTGCGTGGAGTTGAAATGGATCCATGGGCATCATCTCGCTGATCGAGTTTAGATGGGTGTGGAACGCTGAGTCGTTTGATATGAGAACCTTTACCCCGAGAAGCAAATCCAGATCCGGGAACGCCGAGAGAAGAGGTGTTGAGGGACATGTTGTTGTAAGTCATTTGAGCAAGACCGCCAGTGTCCATGCTCGTAGTCATCAAAGATTCGAGAGGTGATAAAGAAGTAAATCAGATATCAAATATTTTTTTAGGTTCGTATATGCACCAGTGCCTTGCAAGAGATCGATCGGGTGACGAGGTTGGTGGTGTGAAGAGAAAAAGATTAGACCGAGAATTAAGTAACGAGATGTGCCGGGTAGGTCCGACAAGTCGCAAGGTTCAAGGTAGATGTCACGATTAGGCGATTAAGGTGTATGTAATGAAGGGTCCGTTACGAGTTCCGGCTATGTGGGCTGTTAGCGATTGGTCAAGATGCATCGACAGAGCAGTAAGAACTCACCAGAGCCAAAAAGAGGTAAGATAAAAAGGAGATAGAATGAGAAAATGAAGGGTAATTGGAACCAAATTAGGAGGGAAGAAAAAATTTACAGGTGAATCAACGCGGCCGTAGGTTCAATTTGTCGCTGAAAAGAGGACGAAAGACCGAAGTTCGTGACGACGAGGATGCTCTGCAAGCCTCGCGTGAGCTTTAGACCGAAGGGTGTGAGAACACGAGGTCGAACAACGAGTACAGCGTGTACCACAAGGGAATACAGGCAGTAAGGACCAAATGAACGCAGAACACAAGCAAGTAAACAGATGCAGATGCAAGTAAACACAAGAGGACGAGCAGAGAAAGACGGAGTATCCGGACGCGTTTCAACCGACGGAGCTTACTATCGACTTTCAAAGGACGAGGATCGACGAACGTTGAATATAACGATGCTGGACGCTATGGGTGTTGGACGTTGGTAATGTTTTTCCCGGTGCAGGATCTCGAAAGAGCGGGCGAAACAACCGAGGGAAAAAGCAAAGAAAGCAACCAAAAACAGGGCTACAGCGTAGCAAGCAGGGTCTACCGGGGACACGAAAGTCGGTTTTGAAGGAAAACGGGCCTGTCTTTTGTTCAACGGTACAGGGTACGCGCGAAAACGTCTGCTGTGGTCCAAGAAAAGAAAAGAAAAAAGATAAAAGATATGAAAGCGGTCGGAGGAGGGCGAGAGTATTATCTGGGAGGTGGTTTTGCGGTGGTGAAGGTGATGGAGCGAGATGACTCGCACACGACAGCGGTTGACGTGGGCGTGGCGGTCGTCGCTGGAGCGTTGGTCGTCCGGCTAGCAGAGCAGGCGAAAAGGAACGAAGAGAAGTTGTCTTTTTTTTCTTTTTTGAACGCAGAGATGCACGAGAGAGCGAGAGCGAGAGAGGAACAGAGAGAGAGAAGAGAGAAGA
>NW_003315398.1:0-6105 GCF_000151505.1 Trichophyton verrucosum HKI 0517 | reverse complement strand
GTATGAAACATCTCCTAGTTTGTTTTCTTGCTGTGGCTGGTTTGTGGGAGGTGGGCAGGAAAAGACAGGTTGAGGAGAAGTTAAACAAGACCAACCTTCTTGTTATTCCAACGAAAGGACGCCACGGACGGCCATCTTAAACTCTTTTCCGTCAAGATCAGCGGCCAGCACGTTTGGAAGGGCTCAAACGACGTCGCACAAGGGCTGTTCCGTCGCCTTGGAGGTTTGAGGTTGTGAGGTCGGAAGCTGAAGCTGTTGTTGTTGTTATTGTTGTTGTTGTTGGCGTCGTCGATGTTGGCAGCAGGACCACGAGAAGCCTGGGGGACAGTGGGTCACCTGATCGACATAAGCCCATAAACGTCCTGGCCCATCCACTACCCACTGACCTTGGGAGTCGTTACGGATAGTAAGTATTAATTTACACGGAGCGTACGGGGGCTATGGAGCACCATCGTTGAACTGCATTCCAAGAAAAGAGAGTTGCTGTGTATAAACATATGGGACCGCCGCCCGTCCTGACGCCTCGGCAATACGAGGCCAGACTGGATATTTTAAATTGGAACGAGAGAGCAGAGCCAGCCTCAAGGCTTCGATCGAGGCAGCTCGTCTCCCTGACCGCCCCTCACACAATCATGTACGTAATTAATTAAACATCGTCGCATTCCACACGTGAGACCAGCCACTGCCCCTCACGAGAGAGATGGAGAGAAACGGTGTGCTGTTTGCTGGTTGGGAGAGACGGATGAGTGATCAATAAGCTTTAAAGGCTATTGATCGGGAATTAAATACTAAATCGTCTTTTTCCTGCAGCAGACGGAGTACTTCCCCGGGAGAGATGTGTAAGGTATGGAAGAGATGTCCAGAATACTTCACACCAGGAGGCAAACAAGAAGCATGGTCAGTGCCCACTGTGATCGACTTGCAGGAGGGACCAGCCGACGTTTCATGGCGCTTTGCCCTCCACGTGAAAAGTGGGAAGATCACCGCGCATTACGTATGAAGGTTGATGTGTAAAGACGATTGCTTTTTTTCCCTTGTATCAGGTGAAAGAGGAGCGACATGGCAAAAAACCAACATCTTCCACAAGACCACGGTCAGCTTCCTTGTTTGAACAGGACAGACCAACGATTATCATTATTGACCTTCTGACTGCAGCATTGTGCTCCGACGCAACGGCGCTTGGTTCCCTGGTTCACCCTGCGCTTGGTCCAGCGGTTCAGGGCTCTTGGAAGGGCGTGTGCCCGATCCGGCAGGTCGAAGCAGGGATGCCAGAAGGCGCGCGGTACTTCCGCCGCAGTAACACTTCAGCCGAGCGCGGAAGTACCTCTGGGGCAGAGGCGCGCGGGGCGGCCAGATCGGGGTCTGAGGGTCCAAGCGTGGCCTTGGCAGGAAAGCTTGTCTTGCAGGGGGTTCCACACTTGCCCAGCCAATGAGTTAAAACAAGCAGTTTCCTTTTCCCGTAATTGGTGGAGCGACGCCGCGTGTATCAAAGGGGCCGCTGTGGCCAACCAGCACTCGAGTAATTCTCCTTTTTTCGTGCCGACGCTTTGATCGGCGGGGGAAGTCGGGATCTCGCTGATCGCGAACAGCGTGTTTCATCTTTGCTGATCTCCCTCTCGTCATGAGATAGCTCACATGTATGTAAGTACAGGCGGGAACAAAGCAGCGGAGAAATAAGATATGCACGTTGGCTGAAGCCACGAGAAAGGGGGAAGATTCAATAAAAGAAAAAAAAGGTTGGGCAGAGACAGAATCAGGTCAACGGAAGCGCAAGGCAAGGCACAGTCTCTTACTTGTTGCTTCTTGAGCTAATAACGAGCGATGGAACAGGCTCTGTCAAGCACATGATCTAACCCGACCTCCGAGTACCTGTCAAGTAATACTACAGAGTACTTAAGTGACAACTAGGGGTAATCCTCCGTGCTGGGGTGTTAGATAATAAATGGGCTCGACGGAGCACGGAGTATAAAATACGACAACCAGAAGGGCATCGTTTGAAGCAGCGAGAATACCTAGGTGATGCTATTTTAATACCACCTCGCCCAACTCCTTGGCCAGGATTTCAACGGTGAAGGATGGAGACTAACTAGACAAGCATGTTGCTCTCGCTCTGCCTATCGAGATGGACTAAGAAGTGTTGGGTTAGAGTGAGGATCAGTGGGTATTCAGACTTGCGACTCCGAGGCCTTCTGGAGCCTGTATTGTGTGTGAAAAAGGGGGTACCGATGTCAGGAACCAGACCCAAAGGGGGCAGAGTCGTCTCATCTCGCCCGATGCGGCCATCCCAGGTAACATTACCCTTACTCTGTTTGGGCAAAAGCAAAGGCCCCTTGTATCAGCCCGTACACGCAAACGAAAGAAATGCCCAGTTTTCCCTAATGCGGCTAGCATGAGTTCTAAAAATGTCATACTTTTGCCTATCGCTCAAATAAGTATATATACGATTAATACACAGGGGCTGCAACAATTTACACTGGCGTAATACGATGTATTTTATATCTGGCTGGCTTGGGTTCGTCGCAAGTAAAAAAATAAAAAAATAAAAATAAAATAAAACAAAATAAAGACGACCTAAAAAGAAAACGAGACCAACCAGCTGGCGGGACCCCGTCCTGACTGCCGGGACACGTAAAAAGATCAAGAGAGAGAACTTGCGGTAATTCGTAACGTGATGATCCAGGAGGTGACAAGAAAAGCAGCGAGGGAAAAATTGGAAGCCGCCCGCCGCCGGGGAAGCCGATGGTGCTTGCCCCGATCGGCGTGATCCCTGGAGCATCCATAATAACGAGGGAGGGCCTGAGGCACGAGAAGTGTAAGAGAGTCGGGCCTCTATATTTCTTACATGATGCTTACCTGACCGGCGTTCCCCATCCTTGACCCTGAGCCATCTCCATATTCATCTCCATCTCCTTAACCATAACCATAACCGCCCACAAGACAGGACGAACCCGGACGAACATCCTGTTGAAACGCCGCGCGCACCTTGGTGGCCGTTGCATCGAACATCTGCTCGCTGCAACTGCTACCCTCGACGGGGATAGTGGCTTATCGGCACATCGATCCCGCATACCACGTTAACAGGGTTCAGGCTCCCGTCTCATCAGATCTGCTTCATGATGATGTAACTGCTCCAGCGGCTCCAGCGACTTCTTCCCCTTCATATATGTAGGTAAGGAAAATCATCCATCGATGAAGCGGCTTGGACGGGCAAAACCCGTCTGTCCGTATCATTTCCACGTGTAAATATTGCTATCTCTCCACACGGATGGCCCGGTGAGATGTCGGGAACACGTACTTGCATATCTACCCATGTAAACACCTATCATTGTGAGAACTGACTGTGGTTCCCTCCTCACCCATAACTAGTGGGTTGAATAAAGGTTAGTTAGATTATATCATGGGGGTTAGGGAGTCAATGGAGTATGTATATTCCCTTAGAATAAGGGGGAAAGCCTTCTCTTGTACGTATTATTAAAAGGGTTAAGAGAATATGAAGGAGACACTGCGTAGAATGAGAAAGATAAGAAAGATAGAGTAAAAAGGTAAGAAAGTGTAATCATCTCTTTTACCTCCAGTAAAATTCTGCGCGAGGGCTTGACCACGGGTATATGTCAAACCAAAGACCTCTACATGACACACCTTTGTCTGATGTGTCCTGAGTGCTTATCCTCGTCCTGCTGCAGAATAAAGTTGTTTTGATCCGCACCAACGGGCGAAACGTGGCTGACAAGGTGGAAATTGCTTCTCGGCGATGGCGTGATGGACACAGATATATCACTCGTCTCCTCAGGTTATCACAGGAGTTGCGTGGTGTTCCTAATAATTGGTAGTGCGGATGGTTTGTCAAAGTTCGTTGCTTTGGTTGTGATGCGGCTGTTCGCAGATCGCCGGTCCTTGGACTAGAAGTAACAGGTGTTAACGCTGTCCGCATCCACTCTGATTCTTCTCGACCTTCCTTGGGGGTCCATTATTCCACTTCTTAGAGTACTTATGTCCAGCCTAATGATGAGTTTATCCTGAGCAGTCGCCAGATTGAGGGCCGTCTTAACTGGATCTCCGTACTCTAACTTGCTTAGGCAGGTTGCGCTGTTCATCGCCGTCTTAGCCGTTCTCATCCTCAACTCAGAGGACGGTCCGTGCTGGGCTCTCCAAGACGGACGGATGGAGATAAGGCGTCTTCTAGTCCATCTTCCGCTCCAATTTTCATAGGCTTCCTTGGGTCGAACGAGAGAATTATGTATAATCTCCAGCTTCTAGGCTGCTCGACCTTCCATGAGAAGACAAGTTTCCTGAGCTCTGAGCTATCAACTTCGAGCTTCGACCTTCCAAGCCGATAGTCCGTCTGATCATCTGCATCGTATTAATGGATGGTTGACAATGCTCCTTAACCGACCTCTTCCTATTAATAACATCCTCATTTTGCCTTGTAGCCTCATCCTCAGGCTCATCCTCATCCTTCCACTAGCTCTCTCGCTTGACTCTTCGTCTCGCCTGCTGAGTTTGCAGAGGTACCGCCAGTCAGGTAAACCGCGCGCGGACGGGCAAGGGAAGATTAGACCAGCCAAAGTCTCTTTTTTCTTCTTCTTTTCTTCTTCGTCTCCCTTTTTAGGCTGATTTCCACGTGGAAAAGGCGTGTGCAGGCCAATCATCCGCTTTCTGTGACATATTCTCGTATTTTAGCCCCCGTTTGCTCGGTTTTTTTCGCTTTTGTGTTTCTTTCTTTTCCACTTTTTTTCTTTTCCTTTTTCGTTTCGACAAATGATTTGAATACTCACCTCATGAATATTTGCTTTTTCTGTATTGCAAATACGACTTGTAGTGGCGTATCATCAGGTTCTCGGTACGGTCCATGTTTAGTTTTGGAGATGAAAGAGCGCAGAAGAAGAAAAAAAAAAAGGAAGAAAAGGTCCATCCGTTACTTAAAAAGAGCACTGTTAACGCTAGGCCAGCAGATCGACCAAGGACGACGACGTATTCAGTTTAAGTGATCCAACATCTTTCTCCCTGGCGTCCCAGTGTCTGTGTCTCTGGAAGTCAATCAGCATGTGTCAAGTTGTTGTATGACGAATACTGGCCACGGAGCCGCCGCTGCCACATCCACGACTCGTCGCATGTTTGTTTGTATGATGCAGGAGATTGGCCGAAGGATGAAAGACCTGGCATCTCCATCCATCCCATGTAGTTACTCCGTATAGGCATAGTGTAAGTACGGAATAAAAGAGTGTATGGGAGGGACTGACATCACCATAAAAAGTCCTCACACCCAGTCCACACGTGGAATTTGCCCTGGTTGGATCCTTTGGGAAAAGAAACCATTACCCATCTGCATGCATGCATCACATCTCTGCATTAGCTCTGTATTTGATTTCGATATTCATGTACGATAACCATTTTCTTCGTTTCTGAGATGGATGACTTGGATTCTGACCCTGCCTGCCCCCTGTCTTTCACGTGGATTCCCCCCCCATGTCAAGGAACGGAGTCGACAGATATGTGTATACTCCGTCAACAAATAGATGTGCTGATGGGGTCAAGAGATGGACAAGATGCTGTCTTATAGGCTGCCTGGCGCATGCATGTTGTGACCCGGCTTCGGTCTTCCTGCCATCATGAAAATCAATCCTTCTCCCTCCAAGGGTACAGGTATGTCCGGCCAAGGAGGTTGGATGGATGTACCGGCTGATTTACCCAACAGTTAAATTCCCTGGTCATGTTTGATAGAGAAGCTGTTATCACTCATTATTCTTCCAGGTTATGTGTGTTGGTTAGTCACTCCGTACGTACGGACTACATTCAAGCCTTCTGAAGGATCGGTACCGGTTGATCAGGCTTGGATGTTTGGTCTCGCTTCCTTTCAACGTACATGGTCATGCATCCAGGTGACAAAGGGATAATAACCCCATGCGGTTGCCATGCGCCTCTCCATCCTCGCCCGGTTGGGTTCCTGTACTCGTTAGCTGTACTCTGTACCACGCCACACCATGTCTATGCCACGCTCTGCCATGCCCCGTACTCACACTTACATCCTCTCCGTATCCGTGAAGCACGCTCTTGTGTGACCCTCTTTCGCTGTCTTGCTATCTCGTTTATTTATTTTTGGCTATT
>NW_003315397.1:0-21101 GCF_000151505.1 Trichophyton verrucosum HKI 0517 | reverse complement strand
TTTTTTTTTCAAATACCGAAGTCAATTTCCAAGGCCACAGACATGTTCGAACTACCAACTCCGGTCTCGTAGATTCCACTTCCTGGACTCCTTTCTCCGGATTGCGGGAGGGGATAGTTGGCGCTCCCGATGATGTTACAATTTCCAACCTTGATCCAGTCTCTTGATACATCCGGATTTTTACAGAGTATGTAACTTCTAGATCCATCAGTCAGATCTTGGTCCATTCGGAGTTGGACAACGTCAAGTCCGGATGGAGCACCTTGGAGACGTTGATGGAATTATCATTTTTCGGACTCCAGTTTTTCGCTTGTCAGGGTAGATCTTCTGTTTCGATCGTTTAACGGAGATTCCGAAGGCAGAACGAGCATCGAGATAACGTACTACTCCGTATATCCGTCTGGTCTCGTCTCTGTCGGCCTACCTCAATTTTATCACGTCTGACTCGGAGCGCAAATCCATACGAGGGACTCGGTTTCAGCCAGGTTTGTACGTGGAAGATTTCGGTGAAAAGATCGTGGCAAATCCTGGAGAAATAATAATGACTCTGTGCTGTGTACGGATGGAGTGATTCAGTCAATAGTCGCTTCTTCAGCCTTCATGCAACCGTTAGTTCGCTCATTAATGCTCATTGAGATACGAATAGGAATTATTGAAATCCCACATTAGTGAGTTACCTCGGCCAATAAGGTAATACGGCATGATTTCCTCTTCAGCTTGAGTCTCGTTCATCCTCTCATTATCCTGGTCCTTCATGGAGCTGTTTTATTTTATGCTTTCCCTGGGGTAATCACCATGGAAGATGCCTGTTATAGGATCGCCTCCGGGGGGGAAAGTGTGTTTGGGTAAGAGGGCGGCCTTTTCATATTCGACTTTCGCCTCCTATTGGCTTTTCGCGTCCCTCTCTCCAAACCATCAGATCTATACTTAGCTGATCTGTTAATTTCACTCTAAATGGCCATTGGTGAGATAGGGCCGGTGCTGAAGGGCCGTCATTCCGTGAAACTTTCTTCAGGGCTATATTTATAAAACCCTTATATAATAGCCATTCCAGTAGCCTTCTGAAAGAACTTGCTCCGCCTTGGAAACTGTTTTGGAGACCCTCCCCGAGCACGGCGTATAAAATGGTGATGAATACCGGCATTACCCTTTCATTATTCGGACTTCCCATCAGGCTTCCCTGGTGATGACGATGATATGATAGCGTTCCATCGCTGGAGCGAATCTGCCCATTTCACGTGTTATGGATACTCAAGACTTCAGCGCCTCCCTTCATCTCACGCTGTTCTCTGCCAGTTCCATCTTTAGTTGATGTCATTTCTTACTCCATGCTCGGCCCCTCCGGTCAAGAGTATGGATCGTTCAAATTTCCCTTGTTATAATCTGGTAAGAAACTTTAGTATCTTCAATATCTTCGGGTATGCGGAGATCAGATGAAAATACACGGGCCGGCCCAACTAGTTCCTTACCTGTAACCATTACACTGGTGAGGATCAAGATGTGCAGATATATATTTCTCGGCAAACGTCTTGGAACATCTCCTCTATTTCTCCATTCATACGCTGTAGGTGTAATTATATCAGTCAGAATAGTGTCAGCACGGAACAACCGGTGATAGACCACTCATTTCCTTATCGGGCGTTCCCCTTCGTCGTAAATGCGCTGTTTTGCTTCTTCACGGCTGGAGTAACTCACCCTTGTTCGTCCATTCCTTTTGATTTCAGCACATGGGCCTCCGTAACTCAGGCCATCAGTGTAGCTCACCTCCAGACCTTCAAATGCTGCATGACCTTCTGCCCTCCTTCAACTTCCGCGTAGCTTACCATTATCCAATCGACTGCTTGGAATAGACAATTCTTCAGGCTTCATATGCAGATCGATATTGTCGTCTGCATGCAGCACAAGAGGCCTTCTTACTTTCCTTCCGACCTAGACGTGGCATAAGATTTCACAGCTTATCGTCGCCTTGATTGCTGGCCTGCTTGTCCATCACCTTCCCGTCGCTTGGCTTCTCCCCATGTGGTGAAGTCGACGCTGGTACCTGTGACCTGTCTGACGTCAAGTCCCTGCCGTGAGGGCATTTCCTTCAAAGGGCCAACGTCGTAATGTATTCGGACTTTCCGTCCTTCATTCGGCCTTTCAATTGTTTTGCCCATAGATACATTATTATTATTGTGTTTGAATGAGTACTCTGTCGTAGGACATTATTTTTCGTAGGACGTTTCAAAAATTTTCCCTTCACCCAATGTCGATCCGTCAGCTCAATGCGGACCAGACAGGGAAGAGCAATTTCTTATTTCTTCCTTTGGAACTGGATTGCTTACCCTTAATGATTCTTAAAATAGCCCTTGCTCTGATCACGATATGCTGTCCATTAGCAAAAATATCCTCCTGATCCTAGTTGATTCTGCGACGCCAATGTTTATTTCTTCTGTAACACCTGACGTCGTATATTTGAGCCGTAAAACTTTTTCACCTTCCTCTTTCCAGAGGAGGATATTGAATGATTGCGTTTCTCCTCATCTTGCCTCTTCCTTTTTTCATGTTCTGTGAGATTCGGTGACTAGTTAGATATTGAATTCAGGATTTGTTAATATGTTTGGAACGGACAGACAGGCATCCGCCTCAGGCTGATTGTCATCTCTCGCCCGCATATAACCTCCTCATACAGAACCTATCATGCCTTTTTGTTTCTTATTTCATCCTTGTTCAATGCGAGGGCGTTGTATGGAATGGAGGTTTCTTCCGACCCCGATGGCGTTTTTGTCGTCAATTGGCCAAGTCGCCGGCCTCCTACCAGGTAGACTCAACCTCTCTCTTTCCAGGGTGCCCTGACAACCATGTCCTTATTTCGCGACGACGCGATCAGGAAATCTCTCTCAATGAGTCGTGATCTTCACATGCGGTCACTCCCAGCCATGCAAATCCAAGTTCCATCTCATCTTCATCTCACCTCTTCCCTTCGCGTTCTCGGCTCACACTTGCAGAATGTCGCCTCCCCCCCCTCCTGCTGTCATCACCGTTTCTCCGCATGAAATATCATCATTCTTGTTTCAACACGTCGACGAGGGTCCACGATGTGCTTCCACAAGGCTTAGAGTCATTGAAGTCGTCTGAAACTGGAATCTTGGTCTTATATAAGACGATGCTCCGAGCAGGTATCTCCATGTTCAGCCGCCTAACCAAACGTGATATCATAGTAACTTGCTATCCCACACTGACCTGGGACAGCTGAGATGCCTTTATCTTTTCATCCTGCGACAAGAAGCGCCCTGTCTTGCCTCTAGGGCCGGACAACTGCCTTGACGCGACGTACATATATCTATATTTCTTGAAATCGATGCTCTGAAGTTCCTTGTCCCCCGGTCGGGGCGGTCACGTGGACACCACCTAGAAGTTTAACTAGGTAGTTAACTATTGGGACGGATGGAGCCCTCGAGCTTTTTTGCCTGGAGATTGGAATATCTTCGGTTCAACATCCAACTCGGCTCTTTTATCGCCAGATAATCACAAGTTGGAGAGTTTTCATTTGTTGATGCGGCTCTAGCACAGGCTACAGAGGGCCGTGGTAACTAGCTAGCCATTCCAAGTTGCATTGCCTTCGAGAATTAAGTATATATCTCACTGCAGAAGCTGGATATCAGAGTCAAGCAGTTAAATAACCACGAGGTACGGAGTACCTAAACCACATTCTCGCCTGGCTAACTACTCAATACCTGGAATTATTAGCCAATTAGTACTCTCAAATAATTGATACTATAACTAACTAGTTAGTTACCCTAACTAGCAACTCAAAATCAAACAAAGTGCAATCAACTTGTGCTGAAAAGTGTCTTCTTCATCATTATGTTAATACTCGCGAAGTCGCCTGCTACTTTCTAAAAAGACGGTCTCCGAATATCCTACCTCTTTCTATTAGGCGGCCTCTGCCCTATTATCCATGTCATTTCATTGAAAACGCTGAGCAGAGGACTTCCACGATATCAGAGTAGCGAGCATTGATGCAATTCTTATCCTTCGGCGCTGCATTTCTGTCGTCAAACTTCTGGGTAGAAATCGGAAAAGATGACTGGCCATGGTCATTCTTCGTCTCTTTCTGTCGGAAATATGGGAACTTCGATGTGGAATTCCCGGCTGCCGTTTGAGCTTCCAGAGGAGATTTGCTCCTATCTTGGTACGCATGATCTTCATTCTCTCAAGTCAACATGCAATGCATTCTCTGGGTTGCATATATTCTGGAAAGAAGAATTGATCAACACTTGAAGGTCTTTATCAGTGACCCAGTGGAATTTCGATCGCAACTAGTTAGGGAAATGGGACGCCTTCGTCTGGGGAGCCTTTGCTGTTAACTACTTTCTCAATGCACAACAGTGGGCGTCACAAATAGGCGTTCATATAAGTTCTGAGGACAACTACGATGGCTTCTTGAGGTATATCCGATCCACAGAGAAATACTACCCTTGTTTTTATATATTTTTTTTATTAAATTTTTTAAATTAGATCTTGTCGTCCATACTTACATGTGAAGCTCCCTGCCCCTATATGCTAATCTTGCTGAAAACCTTTACTAACTTGTATGCCATTGAGTTTACGTTAGCAGTCTAAATTGTTCAAACGTCGCAGCAACGGTAATCCAGAGATTTTGAACTTTATAGTCGTCGATGATATACCAGTTTGCGATTTACTTCATGACTCATATACCACGGCATGTCTTAACATTATAACCTGGGATAAATCATAGATACCTTTGGTAAGCTTCTTGCTACATACGAACGCCTAGGCTTGTCTTTCGGAAATGTTTTGTGGCCACATAAACCTAGCGGATTCCATATTGTCCCTCAACGCCATATGGAGACGTCGACGGCTCGAATTATCAGCGGCGATTCCCTAATTGTTAAGCTGAGTGAAAGACACCCGGAAAAACCGAAACGCCCGGATGAACTGATTGAATACTGTCAATAACGTGTCTCAGCAAACGAAGCACAGGCAGAATATGCAATGCGCATGCGGCATACGTACTTGCCGAGTTCTTCGGTGCTACGCTATATGTATATATGTGCGGATAGTTCGTGGTCCGACGCTGCACTGGGGTGGCTACATGAAATCGAATTAGCAGAGCTGTATGAGATCAAGCTGGATATGCGATCACCAGCGGAGAATGCTGCTCTCATAGCCTCTCTTCGACCCAAAAAGCACCGGTTGGACCGTGCGAAGACTTTCGTCACCATGGAATGGGAGAAACCAGGTACATGGAATCACGCTGACCACCTAATTCCCGAATTGTATAAAAGATGGAAGCAACCTCACCGGATTGAAGAGACCAACAGCTAGATATCTCCCAGGAGTACATACGATCATGATGAAATTCCGCACATATTTTGGTGATATATGTGATTTTGAATTCAAGTGATAGCTACGTCTTAGAAATCTCATTGTTAAGGCCGGTAAGGAAAGCTTTCTAATTAACGAGTATGTTATATCAGATTGAACCGAGATAGTGCTTTAATAGTGAAATTCGTACTCCAGATTAAGAACAAAACTTCTAGTTTACTACGTAGATAGCTTAAGTCTGTTGTCTAAGAAACCAACCGGTATGTAAGATAATAATTTTACATACAAACCAGGTTATTAGTGCTATGTCTAGGTCATTGATCAGTTTACGCTGTTCCTGGCGGCGGCAGCAGCGGATGCATTGAAAGTCACTAACTGGTTGGATCTGCACATTCGTAATCGTATGCTGGATCCGCTATATCGAGGCCTTCATCTTCTAATGCCGGCCTGCTATGCTTGCTGACCTGCCGGTTATCCTAGAAAGCCTGCATTAGTTGTGCATCTTCCTGGTATTTTAGAAGTGGTCTTGTCTTTCTCCCGCGGTTTCCGAATGAAGCTCTAAGGAGAGTCAGGAGAGGAGAAAGCCCAGTTTTTCAGGTTCACTGGCATGTTTTCCGAAGGTGAGGGACAACTCCTATGCGCTTATCCAAAAATATTGAATGATAAGGCCCCTTCATCCAGAGGAAGATATGAGTAGTCAGATGGGCGGAGAGATTGATTGTGTTTGAGTAAGAATAGGGGTTCAACCAACAAGTTGATTTCATTGGTGTATTTTAGGATTCGAGGACTGTCAGCCAATAACAATGCAAGCTGCTCATATTTAACCTAACTAGTTGATCAAGTTAGGTTCACTAGTCGCAACTCTGTTGATTTGCTTGGACTGCCAATATCAACAACACCGTCTACTTGAAAATCTTGCATTATTATATTGAGAGACGAAGTGACACACAAAGTACGGAGTATATGCCTCGGGTTAGGCGCATAATTCCATATATACATGAGTGATGCCGTTACCTGATTGTTCAGGAGGCTTGCCAACCCGTGTTGCAAGGCCCCACGGTTTATTCTACTTGAAGCATGCTAGTTATAGGGCGTTCTGTGGGAATTAACAATGTCTACCAGGCTTAAATGAGGCACTAAATGGGGTACATATCATCTACACGGCTTTCTAGCTCTCTCCTTTGCTTTGAAGCTTGTTTTGAAAACATGAAACGGCGATGGAGTCCATTCTACCTTCCTCATCTTCAACCAAGGAAGGAAAGACTCCTTGTTTCTATCCTCAGCCTTTTGATACCCAGATTTGCCGTCATGATGCCCTTGACACCCTGTGTGACATATTACCGGAGAGCTCAGAAAGCTACCCACGGAGGTCATCTTGAACAATTTATGAAGTGCTCGGCCTGATACTCGTCTATTATCGTGGATCCCTATTCTCGAGGGCTTTCTGTCGACATCCCTCCCTCGACCAACTTCCTCCTCTCTTCGCAGCTATCCGGCCATGCCATCAAATATGGAGATTCTTTTACTATGCATGCCATGGAAAACCATAGCTCTACTCTATTTACTTCTCTCATGCTCCCAGGCTGCTTCGCAGGTAGTTGACAACGATGGGCAGCAGCAAAACCAATGGTCACGGCTGAGAACCGCGCGTATCGCCGGCAAAAGGGTGCCACCACTCTACACGGGAGATTTTGGAGATTGTATGGCCAATTCAATGGTGAAATTAACTCAATTTCATGCTGCTTACTACCATGATGATCTGATGGTGGGTTTTCACTTGGACGGCCATACGTCTCTTAGAAATGAATCCATTATGGGTATGACTTGTTCCTATAATTATATTAACCTACAAATATTTGGAGCATGGCTTCTAATTTGTCCTCCAGTATACATTGGGTTTTTTGCATATGGGAAAAGAAGATTCGATCTGATATTTGATCCCTGTGAAGCAAATATTCGGAAGTAAGCATATAACTATTCCCTTCTGAACCCATCGCACATTTACTTATCATGAATACGGGTTAAATAGTCTCTGTCCCATGGATGCTTCGCGTCATATAGGAGATGGTGGCCTGTTGCAAGTTGCTCCTACCGACATTTCAGAAATCTCACAGACGACCTTACGATTACCTGACTTGGAGGGCCGAGCAGTAATACGGATTTTATCCAACTCCACACGATCTCAAATAGCCTGCTACGCTTCAACAGTGACAAACGGCGTTACAATGTCACATCCACAAGCCGTGGGATCTCTCCTGGCTCTGGTAATATTTATCACATTCATCCTCAGCCTTGCAACCATTATCTATGGCGAAGACATCATGACTATGCAACTCCATTATTCCCATTCTTCGTCTTTACTCTTGGCTTTTACTGTTCTGCACCACATTTATTTCACTGGTGCTATTTCTGCAAATTGGCCTCGAGTGTTGGTCGAATTTTGGTCGAATTTTGCACCGTTTGCCGGGATGATTTACTCCAAGTCGATGCAGAGCTCAATAGATAAATTGGTTGGTGCAGATAAAGGAGATATTCGTATTCTTGGAGCAAATCCTGTTGGAAACGTTTCCCCTCGCCTCGGCGGTTACAATGTTACAAACATATACAACACATCACCATCCAATAGGACCTTTGGACCCTTCAGAACTGGCTTAGGGGCCCCCATGGATGAACAGGGTTATCATGCTTCTGCCTCCTCAGTTTCCTTGCCATCGTCGTTCCAATGGCAAGGCCAGCTTGTCAACGATGGGTTTCCAATGCCAGGAAACTATTCTGGCTTCGCTGGGACCCTCTCCATGCAGAAAATTTCAGCTGTGAATGCTTTCACTACTGGACTACTCTGGGTCCTATTGCTAATCGCTGCTCTGACCGCAGTGATACCCGTGGTCAAAGTGGTAATAGAGTCACTTATCCATTGGAAGCTCATTAAAGGAAGACAGGCGCAAAACTTAGCATATTTTCGAATACATTGGCCAGAGTTTGTCCTGGCTATGCTACTCCGTTCCTTGTTTATCGGATTTGGGATGCTGAGTTTCCTTGCACTCTTCCAATTCGGCTTTGGGGGCGCAGCCTCAGTTAAAGCATTGGCAGCGATTACATTCCTTGTACTCATTCTTGGATCAATCTCAATTACGGCGTATGCTATATCTTATCGCAACGCTCATTTCACGTCCGTACCAGAGATAATGCCACTCATTTTCGAAAGGAGGAGCTTGTTAAACATCATCCCCTGGTTTGCACTTAAAACAAAGGGCAGTACGGTATCAAAAGAGTCCTCTACAGCAGTTCCACAAAACTATCCGTGGTGGAAGTCCTGTGTCCATGATACTGGTTCAAGTGAATCTAAATTTCTATTGCGATTTGGCTGGTTACTGGCTCGCTTCAAGGACGATAGATGGCACTTTTGTGTGATATGGTTGATGCATGAGTTCCTTCGTGCATGCTTCCTCGGAGGAGCAGTCGCAAATCCGATATCTCAGACCGTTGGGTTGTTAATTCTCGAGATTACCTTTATGATTTGCGTTATCACCATGAGTCCCTTCGAGGCTAAACGACTGAGCATTGTTCTATACACGCTATCGTTTAGCAACATCTCATCGGCCCTGCTGTCCATCCCATTATTGGCTCAACATAACCTGAACAGAATGGCTGCTTTTGCTATTGGGATGGCGATAGCCATCATTCATAGCATTCTTGTTCTCTTCCTAGTGATTTCAATGCTAAGCGGCATCATAACTAGTTATATTTCTCTCACCAGAAATCGAAGAATCCCAGCCGATCAACTTGGCTCCCACCCAATACGAATGAGATACTTGGGGCATGTGAACAGAGGAGTCGGTTACCATCCAGGAGCACTCTATTCCACTCCTGGATCAATGTCACCAACTCCAAGACAAGCAAGTTTCAAAGTTCACTCTGTCCGGAGATGCCCAAAAATTATAGATGAGAGCCCAACACCCTATCATCGAAACCCATCCACACCCACCTCTTCGCTACGGGTGTCTCGTCGCACATATACACCTCCGTTTCCTCTGGATCCGTTTACGCCTCCTACTACTGCGGATTCTGCTGTCTTGGGCTTTAGAGACACCGACTCCACTGATCCATTCACCACCCCCTCGACTATGGATTTGGGCGCTTCAGGCCTTCAAAGAGCAAACTCCTTTGGACAAAATAGTATAGTTTCTGAGCCCGGCCAAGGTAGACTCTGCAGAATTACATCCTTGGAAACAGTTCTTTCTCGATCAACAAGCAGGCCGGAACACAGCCAAGGTGACAGCTTGTGCCTCACTGATACCTTTGAGACTGCGAGGTCTGATCTGGAACCTCTTACGGAGTTCATAACTCCTCTAGAGGACAGAGAAGCGGAGGGCGCATCTTATTCTAAGCTTTAGATTCTTATTTAACCAGACTAGGGCAAAACCACTCACTTCTGTGTGGTTATCATTATTAATAAGGCCCCTACTCATAGAAATACATGATAATATTTTTGAACTCCAATCAAATGCTGGCTTAACTGCACACCAGACAATAGCCACTGTTACTTGACCCCATTTGCATTCGTAAATCATATTGTCAAAAAGATATATCCAATACTTAGGTGTATATATATAAGCAGGCTTGCCAAAATAATGTAAGAATATATATGAGGCTGGATGATTAGGCATCCAAGCCTAGTTTTTCAAGTAGCTGGTCCAATTTGTTCAAGAGAAGCTCATAATCAATAGCGTCTCTAGAGAATTCATCTCCAGCTTCCCGGCCATCTAAAGTCCGAATGACACCGCTTGCATGACTTTGTTCACTCTTTCCATTGGTCTTCGGAGGTCCTGCATTGACGATGTTGTGAGTGTCCCCTTGCTGTTCCCTAGCAGAGTCAACATCACTAGGCTTTCTGTTAAACGACGAAGGTGGAGGCGACAAAGGGGTGGGCGATATGGCATTGCCGTTGCTAGTTGTTTCAGGGGAAGAGTTTGAAGATGTGTTGGTGTTTCCCGCCGGGTCGCCTTCGTTTGGATTGTCCTCGGAGTTCAAGATATCTATACCAGAATCCTCGAAACGTAGTCTAAACCGTTCGGAGAGATAGTAGCGGATGTCATCTACCAACTCGATGGAATCGGTTTCTTGTCGTTTTTGGATACGCTCGGCTGATTCCTTCACTAGCTGTGCGAACTCAGGGTTGTTGATGTGTGCCTCTAGCCTATAAGCGAAGTATCGGGCGGCGAACTCCTCAAGTCGTTGGATGCGCATCAGCCAAGCTGCACGGAGGATTTCATAGACATCGATTATTTCGTCGCTTCCTTTTGCTCCTTTCCCTTCTTTCGTTGGTGATGATTCTTTTGTATCCGCTGATGGCTTTGAACTCAGAGATGTGATATTTCCGCTTCCCAATATGCTAATGAGGACGGCTGCCTTTGTTTTTAGCCGTTCGATCAGTAACAGATCCGCAGCGAACAGAACATCAACTGCAACTTCAAGAGGGAAGTCCGCTTTTTCCGTATATAAGAAAGTGAGAACTATATCCAACACGTCTGGTGAACAGTCGATTGGTATTATTTGCAAATAGTCCGTAACTTGAGCCTCACGGAAGCTGGAAGAAAACATGAGCGAGAAAAACTCCGAACGTAGAAGCATCGCTCGATGAGCTGGAAAAAGAACCGATTTCCTTTTTGGTTTCTTCATGGGGGTATCAAGGGATAGCCGTGAGAAGCCTCCAATGGGTATACCACTGCCGGCGCCCTCAAGACTCCCATTTTCACACTTTTTGGTTTCTTGCGACTCTTCATTTTCGCTGTCATCTTCGTCAGCTCGAAGGAGAACATCAGCGAAGATACTGTTATCCCGCGACCATTTAACCTCATTTGCTCTATCCGTGTCAATCACCACTTTGTGTTTGATGATATTTTCTCGAAACCATGCTTCCATCTGATTTCGACCCTTGCTGACTTCGTCTGATCTCCTTTGTCGGGTTAATCTCCTATCACCACTGTCCAGTATGGTATCAACTAGGCCGCGAAGTTCTAGGTGGTTGGCAATTCTGTCTATTCCTTCAAATACTTCTGCCTCTGAATAGAGACCAGCTCCTGGCCCAGATCTCAAATCTCGTGGAGCATCGCCCAGATACAAGTACCTGATCCCTGCGCTAAATGCTGGAGGTGGTATTGTACTTGGCAATTTCCATGAAGTCGCTTCCGGAGCGGCGGAAAGCTTCTTATGGAAATATGGTGATCGTGCAGACAATATGAACTTGTGGAGGTGAAAAGTCTCATCTCCTGCTGTGACTGCGATATCCGACGTTTGAGGATGGTCTCTGCTTAGCAACGACGTTATGTGGGATGCGAAAGGTTGGAGAGGGTCCGTTGATTTTGAATAATCGTATTCAAGGAGCAGGTTTCGTATCTTCGAGTTTAATGCATTGTAGAGACATCTACCAACAAAGGTCAAAGAGTTGTGAGTATAAAGTTGCTCCTTTCATGTCATCTTTCTGCTAGGGGGTAGAAATATCAGGAAAGAGAATAAGGGAATAGGCACACCTTTCGCCTTGAAAAGTGTCTCGTTCGCATAAAGCACCAGAATCAAGGAGAAGTTGTACAACTTCGTAGTGGCCACAAAGACTAGCCTTTTCCAAGGAAGAAAGAAACAAAGTAATTGTCACTCTTTCAGTTCTCATTATAAAAGCAAATCATATTTGACGTGACCAGGGAGCAAATGGGAAGGAATTTATTCCACTCTCCAGCCTAGCTGAAAACATTGACAAGGAAGATACGCTGCCGGTTGTCGAGGACCCCCGACAGGCTGGAAGGATGAAGGGAGGAGCTTCACTCACAAGTATCAAGGGAGTGCAGTCAAATAAATCTCTACCGTTAATGTTCACTCCCTCAGTTATCTTCTCCTGACATGCCTTAAGATCGCCTCTTCGACATGCTTCGCAGAGCTCTCGAAACGGTTCACTGAGGTCCAACGGGTTGTCTTCCTTGAGCTCTCCTGCACCGATCAACTTTCGCTCGTTGAACAGGCTGGTTTCCAACTGGTCCTTCCTAAAAACTTGTGACTCCGACATCGTTGCGCGCTTCACAAGCAGAACAAGAAAAGAGAGGGAGCCGTCTGCCCGCCGCTGCCTCTGGCTTCTGCTATAGACAAGATCTCGCCGTCGAAGCAATCTCCGTACACCGAAAAAGAAAGCTGAGGTCGAAGAGTGGCAGAAAGCTTATCGATAACGGGCGGCTCTAAGGTATCTCCGATCGACCAATAAGAGTAGATTACAACCCACACCGCTTTACCCGCAGCCCACTAGTCCTCTTCAGGCGCTAGTTTTGGTCTCCCGTGACCAACTCTATTACTCATTAACTGACTAATCATATTACTAAGCAATTATCGCCCTGGTTGCTGCGCAACGAGATCGCAACCAAAACATTTGAAAAAGGTGCGAGGAGAGAGAAAGATAACTTCTTCTTCTCCTATTGCACACCAACTGTCCAGCTTGCAGGCCGTCGCCATTCATCCAGGCTCCAGGCGCCGTTACTAACATAAACAGGTTGTTCTTTCGTTCATCTTTTACTCTCTATGTGTTGATACACCTCATCTCCTTGACTTTGATATCTATACCTCCAGGTTAATCATGGCTATCGCTCTGGCAGAAGCAGACAAATATGAGCTCCTTGAGAGAATAGGTAGGGGACAGCCTTAATGGTACCAATATGCATGGCTGTATGGGCTAATATTCCGTCTATAGGAAGTGGTTCTTTTGGTGTGATTCGGAAGGTTAGGAGAAAGGCAGATGGATTCGTATGTCACTCTCTTGCTGGCAAACTACAAGGGTTTGGTTATGCTAACAGTTTCTATAGATCCTCTGCCGAAAGGAGATTAATTATCTCAAGATGTCCCATAAGGAGCGTGAACAGCTCACCACTGAGTTCAACGTTCTGAGTTCACTCCGACACCCCAACATCGTGGCATACTACCATCGCGAACACCTCAAGGCGACCCAGGACCTATACCTATACATGGAATACTGCGGGGGAGGAGATCTTAGCCGTGTGATCAAGAACCATAAGCTGGCTGGTACCTTTGCTGAGGAGGAATACGTCTGGCGTGTGTTTTCCCAGCTGGCAACCGCTCTGTACCGTTGCCATTATGGAGTTGACCCCCCTGAAGCTGGTTCCAATGTTCTGGGGCCAACACCAAAATCGTCAGGGCTCAAAGGAAAACAGGCCCAGGTCATGATCCTTCACCGAGACCTCAAGCCAGAAAACAGTACGTTATTTGTGGAATATACAAACTCGATCTGATATACAGGGTATGTTTGCTAACTTCTCTCTAGTCTTTTTGGGAGAGGATAAATCCGTCAAGCTGGGCGACTTTGGCCTGTCCAAGCAAATGGGGTCTCATGACTTTGCTTCGACGTACGTGGGAACACCGTTTTACATGTCTCCCGAGATCTCCGCAGGCGAGAGATACACCTTATACTCAGACATCTGGTCCGTTGGGTGCATTATGTACGAACTATGCAAGAAAGAGCCACCATTCAATGCCCGTACGCATGTTCAGCTAGTTCAGAAAATCCGTGATGGGAAATTTGCCCCTCTGCCAGACGTCTATTCCAGCGAGTTGAGAAGCGTCATTGCCAGCTGTCTGAGGGTTAACCCTGACCACCGTCCAGATACAGCAGCCTTGCTCAAACTTCCCGTGATACGCCTAATGAGAAAGGAACAGGAGGTAGTTGAGATAAGCAAATCTCTCACAAGCAAGGAGGAGGCTGCTGCACAGAAGCTGAAGGACTTAGAATTACGTTACGCAAAAATGGAGAAGGAAAAGGCAGCCATGAAAGCAGCTATTGAAAGCTCTGTCCGTCGAGAGTGGGAGGTCAAGGCGAGACTGGAGATCGACCGTCAAGTGCAGATGGAACTTGAGAAGCTTCGTAGGACTTTTGAAGTGGAGGTTGAGCAACGAGTTGCTTCTGAAATGCAAAAGTACAAGGAAGAAATGGCACAGAAGCATAACGTGGATCTCTCCCAACTCGACTCAGCTCATCATTCTTCCATGGGATCAAGCGATGATACTGATTTCCCTTCGTCCACCGATTTGAGCGAGCTGTCGCTTGACCCCCCTACCCCTGAACAGAAGAATGCAGGGAAGAAAGGCAACCGTACTCCATTTAGCCGTTCTAAAACCACGGTTGAATCCCCAATGGATGTCCAGATGGCAGAGCCATCGCCGGTTTGCATTGCCTCCTTGTCATTATCCCCGCGCCGGACCGCAGGGACATCAGCGAAGAATCTTTTCGCAGATGGAGGACGTACAAAGCCTAGGTGGGATGATGCCATTGCTATGTACTCCGATGATGAGGACGATATCCCTGACCTTCCGTCGCCAACCCGCGCGAAGATTCAGGCTGATCCCAGCAAGCTAGCACATCGCCCTTTGATGCGCCAAAACACCACTGCCATGATGCAGAAGCTCACTACTCAACCGGATCTTTTCCCGGTTACCAAGACAACAGCAGTTCGACCTGCTCAAACTGCCAACTCGGCTGCACCCCAATCTACTGATGGCCGCCATTCTTCGGCTGATACTAGGAATAAATCACCTCAGCGCCGCATTTCTAAAATTCCTTCCTACAACAACCTTGCTCTTGAAGGCTCCCCGTCGCGAAAGACAGCCATGATGCCTCCACCAGCAAAAGCAGGCACTAACCCTGGCGGAGAAGAGATGTTCAAGGCCATAATGCAACGCAACATGGGCGGAAGATCTCTCGTTGAGCTAGCCCAAGCCCGTGCTGGTGGTCGCTCCCTTGACGAGCTCAAGCGCCCTGGGGATAGCAAAATCCCAGCTACTACTGCATCTGCACCTGTAGCTGCAACCACCACCGTCGCCCAGCTTGATCCTCCAGCAACCTGGGACCCAGAGAGAGACGAAATGCCCAGCCCCTTTTTGGTTAGAAACAAGAAAGTTATCCGCAACTTCCGATGAGTCTCTGGCATGAAAGAGAAAAACCAAAAAAAGAATTAAAAAAGACAACAACATGAACTAAACGAATGCATGTTTTCTTTCACGTCAGGAATAGACTCGTTATAGGAGACCCAGAGAGGTTTGTTTGATCATGGGGACAAGGCAAGGCAAGGTGATAATACCCCTTTTCCCTTTTCTTTTCTTTTCTTTTGCTTCGGGTTCTGAGATATCGTGCTCGCCATGGAGCGATGTCATACATATCACCGGAGACACCCCTCCGCTCCCTCCCCTTCCTTTACCCATTTCATTTATTGATATCATTGTCGGCCATATGTCGTATTGTGCCATTCCTTACTAAAGTTTCCTTTGTTTTTTCCTTTGTTGTTGATATCCTATATTTCGGCCTTGGGTTGGAGTAGCATCTGCATGGCGTTTTCTTGGACTAGTGGGAGTTTTGTATTAGTTTCATAGTTCCTATGCCTGTTTACTTTGATTTGAATAATCATCGCTTGCAATAGAACAGTGTATTTATGTTATATCGCTTGTTCAAATCTGGCGTTCAGATGTCGGTTGCTGCAGGTAGCTGTCGCTCCATGTCACTTGAACGGGGTTTAAGCCGAGGCTCATCCGCAACATGGTTTTTCCCTCGTATTTCGACGGCAACCTACCTAACTACTACTACCACGTTCGTCATATAAATCACAACATAGAGGGACAAGGACACAGACTTGCGCTTGACATCAAGACAGCCTTGATAAACTCATACATCAAGACACCATCATGGTAAGCGTATGGCAATATCCCCAGGCATATTGCTTCAAACTAACCATTGCTTCGTACCTAGGCCTCCACACCAGCAACTGTCGGGCTTACCCAGCCAAGTATAATCAAATACCTCTACGCCTCTGCTGTCCTCCTCCATGCTGCAGACACGTATATCTTCTACACCGGCTCCACGATCCTTTTCCCGAACCGCGTGCCGTTCCTCGAAAGCGCAATGGCACGATACTTCTGCCGAAACAGCGGCAACCTCGTTCTTCCCTTTGCGCTGAATGCATGGTTCCTGCGAGAGTACCATATCCGTAAAACACATGTTGGGCGCGTTGTTGGGTCTTGCTTCTTGTTGTATCACATAGCCACCCTAGGGCTTATTAGCTGGAGTTCCTTCTTCTCCGGCGGTGCCGAGTATGAGTTGGCTAATGTCTGGGGAATTCTGGGCCTGCATGCTGGCTGGGCAGGTGTTGCGGCGTGGGGATTGCTGTTTGCGTGATTGATAGTTCTCCGGGCATACTTTTTGAATTGGCGAGGTTAACTTTTGTGTAGATGTTAAGGGATGATCTGAAGAATAGTTTGACTTACATGTATTCCCAAGCAGAAGTGCGTCAGGGTGCGATTCCTCTTCATATATTTGGGTTTCCCCTCTTAGATAAAAAAAAATTCAAGAGCCCCTTCAATTGCCTTCATCCTCGACTTCTTCAATTTGGACGGACTTGAGCTCACGGTTGAACCGCTCCTCCTCTTCTTCGAGAGAAGACGCCGCCGCCTTTGCGCTTGAAGTATCTGTCAACTGCCCAGCATTAGGGCCACTACCACTGACCACATACCCAGCCTTCTCCAGCTTATCCATCTCTTCAGGTTCAACGAGTTGACCTTCGCCTTTAACAGCAGCCTGTTTCATCCTTACTGTTGTCGGCACAAACTTGTTGATAGCTTCTTTCTGTAGATTCCTGAGGACGGGCGCAGATTCGTAGACTGCCTTTGCTTCTGGTACCGGGGGTTTAGGAGGTAGCTGATGCACACTTCTCTCACCACCAGCTGCCACACCTTCACCTTCTTCGGTATTGTTGGGTCCTCCTCGTCGTCGTTGGTGGTGTTGACGCGGGATCGGGGGAGGCGTGTCTCTGGGCATAGGTATCCTTCGAACGCTCTCGTCTGTCTCGCTGCCACTGCTTTCCTGCTGTCTCCAGTTGCGTCCTTCACGCTGCCCATCCCTTCTCCGCTTCCCTAGCACATTATGACCTTGGTCTCCGTCCCTGTCCCTGTCTCGACGCGGTCCGCCATCTCCGCGCCCAAAGACCGGTGCCTTATCTCCAAGAGCTTCCCTCGCCTTGTTAACAGCTCGCAAATCTCTCTCAAGGGCTTCAAGGATCTCCTTTTGCTGTGGTTTGAGCTGTTTCCCAGCCTCCTCAACTGCCTTGAGGTCGTCTATTTGTCGTTGGATGCGGTATGGGTTTCGCCGTGCTAGCTTTTCATTGCGTCTGTTCAGCGCCTCCGCCTTGCCCTTTTTGAGTGCCTTTTGCTTCTCAAGCTTCCGTTGAGCCTGCGCGGGATTGACAGTGCGTTCCTTGTCTTTGGCCATGGTGCAGTTTGTCGGCTAGGTGGCGGCCGAGTTAGTTGTGTTGGTGTACTCCGTAGATAATGAGTTGTCGCATTTGGTTGAAATACTTTTTGGACGTTGCTTTTGCTTTTTGGCGACTTCAGCGTTTGGCGGCTTCAACTAGGTTGACTACACGCCAACTACAACATTCAGCGAATGGGCGACAACGGCCCATCGGAGTCCTCACCGTCCCGTTCTATGTGGATGGGCTGGTGTGTTATACGCTGAGATGACTAGAGCCAGCATATATACCCTACCTCAGCTGGACTTGGTGGACAAGCGACGCGGATGGGCGTGGTGAATGCAACCAACAAATAGGCATCGCGATTAGCTGTATCCAGGAGTACCCAAAGGTATATAGGTATACCTATTTTGACCCGGTTTCGGTTGCTTCAGTCCCTGAATTGGACAGATAGACCCAGCCATGGCTTCTTAACCGTTCGCGAGCCAGCACCGAGAGCTTGCTCTTGACAAAATGAACATCGGCTCCCTACCGCAAGTTGCTGCTATCAGTTGAGAATCTTTCAAGCTGATATCATTGACAGGCCACGATGATGACAGCCATAATAAAAGGGAACACGATTTGTCAAATACGGATTCTCTGGAAGCAGAGCCAGTGTGGTGATACCAGTACCTTGCATTAAAGACTCTTGCGGGAGACGGTGTATTCGTATTCAACTACACGTTGGATGACATGGATGGACATGACGACTTACAATACCAGCTTATACATGAATGCAGAGATGGGAATAAACTCGCATTTGACAGACCACGAGTTCTAACGAGGTCTATAAGTCTACAACACGCAGCGGTGTCTCAGAGTCAAGGTCCTCGGAACATGGCGTCTGGCAAGCTTATATGACCCCTTATTCACAGAGGAAGTAGACTTCTGCTACTATATAGACGTTCCTATCTGCGACATGGGATCTCGCGGCCCAGTACCTTGATTATTTCGATCAACGCGTTCCCTTTTTCCTATTCCTGGATACCTGAACACATTCTTCACATGTTACCTCCAGGCCAGCATACTTCTCCAGTCAATCGCACAAGCCCATGCAGTCGAAGCCTTGCAGATGATGTTGTACCATCCAGCCCTCCCCAATGCAACATCCACATGGAAGGACAAGATCTTCATCTTGGGGTCGGCCCCTCTGGCCTTACCCGCGGTGCTATTAATCATATGAGCTGCCGACAGCGCCGTTCTGGATATCATATATCGGTTTTGACGACGCTGGTCAGAAGTGCTAGATAGCGATATTCTCGTTTAGGACCGACTGCCGAAGAGATGCGTGCTCGGCATCAGTATCCTGGTAAACTTGGAGGACGAGGATCCAACCAGTGCGACGCTCTCCGCTCGATACCGGGTCTTGTAGGCGACTCTCGAACTGTGAGATGAGATCAGCCACAAAACGTCTGGTAGAGAAAGGTAACCATGGCCTACAAGGGAAAGTTGTACGTTTAACCACCTGCGGATTGATCAACTAACTAGTTAGCTGTTTGGTTTTTCGTCCTCATCAGCGTCAAGCAGGAGAGATCAGCTATACGAGAATCCTATTCGCGGCAGGCCGCCGATGCAGGAGACCTGCAGCTCACAACGTCTGCGAGGCACATTAAACACCAGCGGGAAGCCCGCCGGGGCTAGGATTGGACGGCTATAACGTCGTCGTACATATCGACTGCCGCCTGCCATTGGGCCTGCGTCTCTCGAGAGAATACGCTTGAACGTCTGGGGGTAACTCGAAGGGCGAGAGAAAAGCAACGGGAATCAGGCGTCTATACGTTTATTTCATGCGCAGAGACACCGCCGTTGCCTCACCTTGGGCAGCCGTACGGGGCATATATCTGACCTCTCCAGCTGTTGGCCATTCTGCGGCTCTTCAATAGCCTGTTTTCTAGTTGGGTTGGTTATAGACAGGTATCAAAATCGAGATATCAAAGTAACTATCAAACTGGCGGCCCGCAACTAGACAACTATTTGAACACAGGTCATGCAGCCAGTTTAGCCGCCCACACACACCCCCGTCCGTAGACACAGGCAGATAACTATGCCATATAAATAGTTTTAACAAACAACCAGCCTCTCCAGCCCGCCCGGCCGTCCGCGTTGCAGCCTGTGGTCGCATCCTCGGCCGCTCTCCCTTGCCCCCTAAAGAGTAGCAGCAGCAGCAGCAGCAGCAGAAGACTTGACTGCCAGCTTGTTTCTTTTTTCCTCCTCGTTTTCTCCTTTCTTTTTCTGCTTCTACTTTGCGTCCTTGAGATCATCTGTGGTGGTGGAAGACGAAGCGCCCGCTCGCTGGGGGATTTTTCTCTCTTCCTCGCTCTGCGTCTCTCTCTTCTCCCTGTGCCTCTTGCGATCCAGTCAGTGGTTGAGTGTTATTCCATAACCCGCCAGCTAGTTAGTGTCCGCCGGCCGTGTTTGTATCTTCGCCGCCTCTGCCTCTTTGCGTCCTCCCCCCCCGTCGCCCTCTCCTCCGCCTCGAGCCCAGATATCTCAAGAGACGGCGAGACCAGCGGATAAACAGCGTGAAAGCAACTCTCGTGAAGCCGAAAAACCCGACTCCTATCGCCGGCTGCAGTCGAGAGTCGACGGTGCTGTCCGCGGCGGCCGCTTATCCCTCACAACGCTTCTCGCCCTTCCTTCTTCCCATCCACCATGAACGGCGCCCTCTGCCACATATCAGTCTTGATCCAGCTCCCTGACGGCGTCTCTATGTTTTGAGGAGCATGTCTCTGATATACCAGGCCCATCCCCAATGTCCGTATCAACGTCTATTCCCGATGCCCGTCTTGGCCTCACGTCGTCTGAGTGGCAGATGGTTGTCCACCAGCAGCAGATCGCATTGCAAGGGAGCCATAATGGCAGCATCGCAAGGGGGAGGGGGATGGCGAGGAATAGCAACGCCAGCTCGAGGGCTGCCAGCGCCGCCAGCACGCAGGGGAGACTGCTCCTGGATCCAGACAGCCTGCAGGCCCTCTACTACCAGCTCGACCACCTCATGAGGGACATCCAGCGGAGGATTGACTACGTATGTTCTCCTTTTGCACTATGGAATACTATCTATATGGCTGCATAGAATTTCTAGAGATAGGTGGCTAACGGGTATCAGTTGAACGAGCAATCTGAGATATCGATACAAAATACCTATGACCAGGCCGGCAACGTCGTTGCAGACGCCGATAAGGAAATCGCACGAGTCAGACAGATAATCCTCTCCATCGACGAACTAGAGACGGAATTTGACAAGATCCGGCGCATCAGAGATATAGTAAAGTCGTTTCGCTCGCGGGTTGAATCTCTCGATAATCGGCTGGACAGCGCTCAGCGAAGGAGACGCTGATAACTAGTTACCATCCGACCCTATGACTACGACCAAATTTTGAACGTCCAATCTACACCAGCAAACATACCACCACATCCTCACATCTCGGCCTACTTATTCCATTTTTT
>NW_003315396.1:0-84523 GCF_000151505.1 Trichophyton verrucosum HKI 0517 | reverse complement strand
AACGGTCCGGGGGGGTTCGTTGGGGAGANACGGGGGGGGGGGGGGGGGCGGGAGTATGTGCAGTGTGTCTCTTCGTCGGTGTCTTTGTTTCCCTCCCTGTGGCTCTGCTGTTTTTCTCCTCCGGGCGTGGTGCGGTGTCTCTCCTTGCGGGTGCGTATCTAGTAGCAATGCGACAACAAACGGGATGTAGCGTAGATCCCGGCCGGCCAGTTCCCTCTCTTCTTATCGCAACAAAGAGAAGCAGAAGGAGACTAATAGTACAGTGCTGGTCGAATGATTAGGAGGGGGGCGGCGAGGAAGGAGGAGGGACGCTGGCTGCGAGGTGCGAGGTGCGAGTTGGTTGAGCGTGCAAGGGAGGACGTTGAAGGGGGAGAGCGAGAGAAGCGAAAAGGGACGGGGACGTTCCACTTAAAGAAGTCGATGAAAAAAAAAAGCCCAGGGCGGACCCCCGAGGGGAGACATCACACATCTGCCTCTTCTGGCCCTTGGTCGGTGGAATGCGAGTCCAGGTACCTCTGCACCGGATTTTGTATGCAGAGATACTTCCTGCCGCATCTTTTTTTTTTTTTTCTTCTTTTTCCCTTCTTCTTCTCTTTCTTTAAGGGCGTTATTTTTAACCTTTTTTTTTATTCCTTTTTTTCTTTTTTCTTTTTCTTTTTTTCCCTTTTTTTTGCTTTTTCGTGCGTCATTTTTGCAAATCGCAGAAACTGAAAAAATACACAAAAAAAAGAAGACAAAACGCAAAAAAGGAAAGAAGTGGGTCTCGCGCGCTTTGCAAAAAGGGAAAACGAGGTACCGTGACCTGGTATTTTCCTGCTGGCTGCTGACTAAGACACTGTGCTCGCCGGGGCTCTTCCGCCTGCTGTATTTTTGGCGTTCTGTCTGTACGCGTATCGGTGTTAAGTGACAGTACGATCGCCTTAGCTAAGCATGCTTATTATGTAAGAGTAACCTCGGCCTGCGAGTCGCAACTAAGTAGAACGTCGACGACCTCCCTCAGGCTTTTGGGCGCCGTCAACAGCGATGGACAATGGATAGCATAACCCTTAAGGATGGGCGACGGCGACGGTGAGGGCACGAGCGAGGGGAGGGAAAAGGGGAGGAGGCCAGGTGTCTCGCCGCGAGGGATGTGCAAAAGTCGCCTCTTTGAGGGGGCCTGCCTTCTTGAAGCTCCGGCTAAACTCGTGGACTAGTTAGTGAGCAGGAGGTGGTGACCTTGACCTGCTCCGTACTCTCTCATCCCATACTGGCTTGCTCTCCCTCGCCGCGTTTCACCTTGCAGCCTTGGGACCAACTACTAACTAGTTCCTTTTGCCTTCTCTGTTATGTATATACTCTGTACTTACGGACAGGCAGGCCAGACAGACAGACACACACCGCGTGTGGCGCGCGAGGGCGGCTGGCGGAGATGCTGGGGGGAGGAACGAGGACCCAAGGTCACTTGACTCTCCCTTATCCCTCGCAGGGTCGTGTACCTGCCCCCTTCGTTGGTGACAGCTCATCAGTCACATCGCCTTTCTTGCTCCCCTTCCCTTCCCTCCCGTCAAGTGAATCAGTGCCATACCATACATCACGGCCGGACGATACACGCAGAAGAGCTTTTTCTTTCTTTTGCGCTAGCTCCCCCGTCTGCCTTGACCTGGGGAGGATCAATCCCATTTCTGTTAGTGTTTTTGGCTCTCAATTTAGCCAGCTAGTTGGCTCCCCTTAGTTATTTCCTCTCCGCTGGTGGACTTGTTTACTTTCCATCTCTCGCCTGACTTTTTTTTTTTTGGGGCCGTGTAGGAAAGGAAAAAGGAGGCATGTACATCATGTAGGTCTATCGACGGGGCTCCCCCCAGCCCTATCAGATAGCCAGCCTCGTTTCTCGTCCCCTTCTGCGGACACCGTCTCGAAAGGCGAAACTCACCGGTTCTTGGGGAGGGTCGGTCAGTCCTGGTAGTTTGCTCCGTACTTACATGCATACGTCTACGTCCTGTACAAGCCGGCTGTCAACAAGGGAGACGAGACGGGGGAAAAAAAAGGGGGGGGGGGGGATATGAAATCGAAAGAGCACAAAGTAATTGAGATATCGACACCGATTCAATCTCTTAGCTTAGTGCTCAAATAATAATAGTGCTCTCCGGTATCACATTTAGTTTTTTTTGATTCCTCCTTCATTGGAACCCCCCTTTTTGTTTATTTTACTCTTTTCTCTGTCCTTACGCAACTGCCAACATCAACTGAGCACTGGGTAAGCGCATCTGTTGGCTCGAAGGAGGAAATGAGTGTTTTACCCATCATCGCCGAAGTCATCCCTCTCTTAGCGCAACGGCTTGGCATACAACGGCTATCCTACCTTTGTTTGTTTGTTCGTGTGAGCGGTCCAGGTTGTTCTTGTTTGTGGGGAAAGCGAGAGCGGTGCACAGCGGATAGTCATCCAAGTGGCGCGGTTGGCTTGAACCAGGCCGCTTCCCAAGGCTAAGACGAAGACGAAGATGACGAGGACGAAAGAGAGAGCAAGACAAAGACTCTAGTGTCGGGGGGAACGAGCGGAAGGGAGAGCGAAAACGAACAAAACAGTGAGAGAGAGAGCGTGGTAGAAAACACTCAAGAGAGAAGAAAAATAGAACTGGTCGTTTGCCGGAAGGGATGTGGTCATGTGCGGGAAGTGCGCTTTGTTTATGAGCTTTTTCTTTTGCGCTGTCCGATCTCTCGTCTTCTTAAGAGGCTACCGTTGATCGATGCTGATCCATAGGGCAGAAGCTCTCGAAGGGGCCCAAGTCAGTGTCAGGTCAAGGGTCATGTCAGGTCTGTCGTCAGAAGTTCCCTCAACTCTCAAGGCAGAGAGAGGAACGGCCATTATCCTGATTAGCCTATACGGGGGAGGTGGAGGAGCTCCGGTTGACGTGTTCCAATTGCTTTGCTTTCAGTTCAGCCGCCCTTCCCTGATCGTGGAACATTACCCCGTAGATTAAACAGTCCCTTCCAGGGTCGTGACCGATGATGTCTCTCAATCGCTATCATTATTCCCGTCTTTATGGGATGGCTAACAAGCTATCCAACTGGCCGCTCGGAGACGAGTGTGATGGTGGTGATGTGACTGCTGTGATATTGACCTTTTCTGAACCGTCACCCTGGAAGCAGGAAGAAGGGACAGCGCATTGGTTCTAGATGTGATCGAGCAGGAAACAATATGCAAAAAAGGAAAGACGGCCGCCATGTAAGAAACATGACTGTATGGAGTAACTTTTCGGTATGGAGAATGTATGGAGTATCTCCCCATCCTCCCATACATATAGCATGACATGACATGACCACCCGGACATAAATAGCAAAAGCTGCCCAAAGCAGAGCGGCGGCTGCTTCACCCAAGGTGGCTGCTCGTTGTATAAGCCTCATTTCTCACCGCCAGATGCAGAATGCTAGCTCGTCTGCTTCTTCCATGCGATCTGATCTTCATCTGCTGGCCACTGGAGCATACCCGTGCTAGGTCTCCCTCTCTTTTTTTTGCTTATTTATATCTTAAAAAAGATAAATAAAAATAAAAATAAAAGTCCCAGCCAGTCTGTTCCATGCTGCTCCCATCAAATCCACGTCTTTGTCCTTGTGACTCTGCACGTCTAACATTTTCGCCCCGAGATGTCTGTAACTGGCTGGCAAGGGGTACATTTTCCTCTGACGTCTGTCTCTTCTCTTTTCACCAGCGGCGCCGTCTCTCGCTCACTCACTTTTTTTTTTTTTTTTACTACCTCTTTTTTTTTTTCATATTTGCACTCTCCATCCCCCAGTTTCTGCTGACCTCTGCGTTGGCGACACTGGGGTCCTATCGCCCTCCCCCTTCATCCCCAGTCACCCAGCACGAGCACCGATTTAGGCGCCGGGATGGCTGGACATTTTTTTTAAGGCTTGTAAGGCGGTCCGTACCTACATCGTTCACCCGTCAGGCTTACCATAGTTTTCCTTTCCCTTCTCATGGCTGGTTCCCGCCTCTACATACGTACATACATCACCATGGCAGAGTCGTCCATGGGGTGGTGTGCGTGGTGGAGGGCATCCTTTCATTCGGTTCTTGGGACGATCTGACAGCGCAGCAGCACACGCACTGCGCAAGGTCCTGCGCGAATAGCCACCAGGCTGTGATGCTGTGCTTTGCTGTGCTCCAATATAATATATCACCGTTATGCATATGTAGACAGTCAGGTGAGGTGAGGAGGTCGGGGCGAGCTGGCGGTGACGGGCTTATGTAAGATGATCCCTTATGTAAGTTACTTAGGTAAGTAGTGACTAATGTTTTGTGACGTTATTTATTACGTGCATACATACGATAAATACGATAAATACAGCCGAGGTACGCACGGTGCAGGCTTCCATGCGGCTTCTGGAAGGCCGGGAAGAGTAGGAAGAGATAAAAGACGAAAAAGATGGAGACGAGGAGGAGGATGGAGACGACGACGGGGGTCGAGACAAGGCCAGCGTGCCATTGCCGTCGCATTCAGGGCCGCCGCCGTCTGCAACTCCATTCGGAGATTGTCGAGCAGCGAGCGGTGAATCCCACTAGTCAAAATGTTTTGATTATAAAATGAGAGATATTCCAGTGGTTCTTCTCTTCCATACTACGAAAGGAGGCTAAGCTGGGCACTCTTGTTATTTTGGAGATAACGACAAGGAGGTGTCCACCCCCCTCCCCTAACTCCCCCCGACCAAGGCATCGGGCAGAAGTCCCAGGCTGAGAAGGAGGGAAGAGACACGGCCCAGGTTTCGCTGCCATGTGGAGAGGGAGGGAGGGAGAATAAAAGTCAATGGTTGGCTCGCTCAAAATATCAACACGATGGCCATCACACCCTCACAGCTGGTCCTCCAGGCAGGCAGGCAGGCAGTTGCTGTGATGGCCGAGGCTGGAGGTGGAAGTAGGGCTGTCCTGACACCTGCCAGCCATCGTCATTGTCATCGTCGTCTACTCCGTACGGCTGCATGTAGTTTACGTAGATTGCGCTGGCGGTAGGAGGAGGGGGGGTTCGCAAAAACAAGCCCAAGCAAGTCTGCAAGTAGCTATGCAGTGACGAAACGACTGATTAATCAGGGACAGGGTGCTCATGTGCCCGCACTTCACCCTTCGCCCCCTGTGTAACTTGTCTGTCTGAGGTTGGCCTGAGAAGTGACATCCTTCGCCTGCCTTACGCCAGAGCTAGTTTTGACGCTTGGGGAAGCAGTGTTTACAGATGCGGAGGGGAGCGAAAATAGATAATAATGAGAATGAGAGGTGAGCTGCGGATGGCAGTCAGTATCGTCACTCTGAACCTACTCGAGCCCTGTCATACCCAGGAAGAGTAGTTGATTAGAGCGTTAAACAATAACCTTGGGAGTTATTTTCAGAAGGATTGTCATCGAGTAGTAGATCAATCTGTCGGTATTGGGCCATATTTCTTGGATCCTCTTCCCTCTCTGGGTTGTCACATCGCCGCCCTTGCTCGAAGAACGTAATAGATACCATATTATACCCATCGAGGTTATCCCATACGGATATCTAGTTATCTAGTCTGCAATCAAGGAATACCAAGCTTGTCGATAAATTAGTTAGACATCCACGTGAGGAGTTGAGATTTCCATCCAGTCCCTCCTCCTCCGCGCCCTTACTTACATGGCAGGTATCCGTCTTCAGCCTTCTTCTTGTCAGCCACCCCAGTTCGACTGAACCAGCCAACCAGCAGCCACCTACTCAACAAAGTAGTAAGTAAGTTATGCTTAGCTATGGCGGGGCTGATTCATGTATGTCTTTATGCAAAGAAGCAACAGGGATTGTGTTTATCTTTCCTCTTCCCTTGCCCCTCGATCGGGGCTACTTTCCTTCGCAACCTCAACCAAGGTAACGAAGAAGCAGCCAGGAGATGGTCACGGGTCGTAGAAGGGTGAAGGGTGAATGAATGTCTGGTCCATCGACATCCTCTTCCTTCAGCCCTCAGGTAGCCACCTCGGCGTTACTGGCAAGTAGTTAGCTGTCAATCTTAAAAGGAGCCGGAAAGGCGAGCTTGCTCGTGCCTTGAGCGCGATAGTTTTATCCTGTGACTCGCAGATTTTGCTAAGCTGCCACTGCTGGGGTTATGGTTAAGATGCCAGCGTCTCTTCTGCGCGGAGTATATCCCATCATCCCGAGACGAACACCGGCAGCCTCCGAGCCGAGAGGGGAGAAGGGGAGAGGCAGTCCCGAGTAAAAGTGCATGCGCAGAGTCAAGGGGGCAGCATCACGCTCGCGGTCGCCAGACAAACGGAGTTTTCGTCCTCGCCGGCCCCTCGCGCTGGTTCTGAGGTCCCTTTTCTCCATCTTTCGGTTCCGGGCGTCGGGATGTCACCCCAGCTGGTCGCAGACACGTGATGGCTTCTTAGTTAATTAGTTAGCCCTTATCGATCCATGGGAAAAATTATGATCAGCTTCGCCCGCAACTCCGAGAAACTTCTTCTTCCCCATACTCTGTCCACTTGTTTTCTCTTGTACGGAGTATGGCCTTCTTAGTTTGTCTTTTGCTTCTCAAGCGCTCATGAGTTTGGGGGCGAAATCCCCCGCCGAGGTTGCTCGGCGCCCTTTCAGCCTCCGCTTGCGCTTCTCATGCAACTCTGTTACTTTGGCGCTTCCCGTAGTTGTATCCCCATAGTTAACTAGCTGGCTGTCTAGAGTAGCATGCTGTCTTTACATCTGACATCGGGTGTGTTAGGGAGACGAAGATCGGAAGAGAGCTGGGGAATTTGCAATTGAGAAAGGCAAGTTCCAGTTAACTCTTGCTAACTAGCTCAGCTCACTCTCACTACTCCATAAACTGGTTGACTAGTCGATTAGTCTGTTAGCTGGGTAACTTTTGAGGTATCGAGATGTATGCTGAAATCGCATTACAAGAACCCCAAGATACTTACGATTTTTTTACCAGATCCGACTAGTCGAACGGGCAGTTGGATTAACTATAGGGCCAAGTCGTGTGCTCGATCCAAGGAATATCCATCGCTGGCTTGACCCTGCGCCAACCGCGCGACAATATGATATGTTCTGTTTCTTCTTCCCCCTTTTTCTCACATTGAACACCCAGGGTCATGATGTCCAAGCCATTAGACCAACGGTTCATTCTCACGTGTGCACTGGAGCTGTGGGTTCGTGTTTGTCTGGCTTGCTTCGTATGATGCGTGTGTATCATTTGTTGGCTCCCTTCTTTTCACCACATATAGACATGAAGAGCGTTTGTTTACCTCTCGTCTAGTTTCATCACCCTCTTTGCTTTTTGTCCACCACATTCATGATCTTGACGGATGCTCTGTTAGCCCAGTTCGCCTTGGATCTGGGCTAACTGGGCGAATTGCAAGCCGAGGATCGTGAAGATGGCCACTCCAACGCGGTTAGTTGGCTTTTGTTTTCTTTTTAAGCTACTTCCGTGCATCTGGGCTTTAATCTTATTCGGATCTGAGGATAATGTGACCCGCGCCAGAGGTCTGGGTGCTGGAATTTCTATACCTTGTCAGTCTCACCCGGAAAGGGAAGCAGAGGGCGCAGGAAGAAGAAATCATACGTGTGCACTGCGCAGCCTCTGACTTGCGATTTGCTCGGAATTCGTTGTTTCGACCAGACGAAAAAGAAAGGGACACAAGGAAAGAAAAGGAAAAGGGAAACCCCCAAGGCATAGAGGGAAAAAGGAAGGAAGATAACGTTTATTCATGACGACCCCCGTTCCTTTTTCTTTATCATTTGTTCGGAATTGTCGATGTGAATGTTCTATTCTCGGTGCTGGTGTTGCTATGCAAGTTCCCTGGTTTTATATTTTATTTTACCCTTCGGTTGACATCTCGTCGGCTGGGACCATAGCTTGGTTGGTTTTGAAGGTCAGCCTTGGAGAATCGTAACTGGCCTCCGGCATCCAGTCCCACAGAGATGGGCCAACGGTCCTCGCTCCGCGCGCTTGAGCCATATGGATAAGCTCTTCCTGGCCATGGAGAGTAAAATAAAGACGGGAGATGTGACAAGTTCCAATCTTTGTGTCCCATACCTCTTACCCTTCATCAATGGGGAGCTGCGATTCCTTTGACTGGAGTTCGCTTCCTGGTATCAGCCATCATGCCATCTACCACCCCCAATAAAGAACATCGAATGCACGATCTGGTGGCCTGAACCAAGTTCGCCACGTTACACCAGAGGGCTGACGATGGCGGTTGGTTTCAAGGCACCGAACCCGCATCATCAATTTTCCTCCCCTAGATCTCCGAAGGGTGGTAACTTTTTCCAGGCCACCTGCTCCTGCTTGGTACCTTGTTCCTTTCCTGTACCTTGCCTTCTTCACTGTGCACATGATACACCACACGTTGCATACAGCCAGCTGTTCATTCAGGTACCTGGAACCTGACAGATACTTGTTTCTGCTTACTTTCAGGGCTAGAGCAAGCCTGGGCTGGAATAGAACTGGGGACGGAACCTCCCTAGATGAAAGAGGGAGATTGCGGGGGAACAGGGAGATTGCTTTGCATTAAAGGCGCTACTCAACCCAATTGTTCTTTTTTAAAGGGCGATCTCTTGTGCTTGTTTCACAGACGGCGGTGTCCAAATGATCTATTCTGATCCGACTTGAAGTAGCTCGACTACTTTCCCTCCTTGCCTCAGCTTGTTCCATATTAGTACTGCATAGCGCAAGCATGTAAGGGGTTGCTGCACCAGCGTTGTCTGTATTGCCTGTCCTCGTGCTTCCCGGCGGAGTAATAATTTCACTCCGTGCAAGAATAACAAAAGAAACGAAAACCAATAACCTGGTGGATGGGATGCAGCAATTCGCGGCGGAGTTGAGGGTTTCAAGGCATTGATTCATATAATAGCTTGCTTCCCATCATGTGGCCGCTGCATTATCGTCTTCTCTTTTTTCCCTCTTCTCTCTTCTTTCCTTACCCTCGTACTTTTGAAATGTATCGACTCGTCTTCTCTTTTTCTAGCTTGAAATGGCAGACCATTTCACAAATAATCGATGCGGAAACAAGGATCATGGCTCTGGAGAAAGGCAATCTAGACTGCAAAAGGGTCAGTGCATAGGCATTTTCAGCCCGCGCTCTCTGTGTTTGTGTCTGGGTGCTGTTGGCTTGCTTTGTGTTGTGTATCTCGCGTCGTTGGTCAATGTCTGGTCGTATCCCTGTGCTATGTGTCTTGTGAATGTTGGCTAGTCGCTGGTAAAGGCGATGTATCCCATCACAATCCCAGCATACTGGGTTTCAATTTGACTAGCTGCTGCGATGAACTAGTTGCGACCATGACTGCGGCTCCCGGCTCACTGTTCGACTTGCTGGAAGCGGATAGTCGACTTGCGTTCGCTTCTCCTCGAGCTAGTATTGCTCTTTATTAGCATATTTACACCAAATCGGGGCACTTAACCCCCGTTCCCACGCTCTCCCTCCTGTTTCTCAAGCAGGCTGCCGTTGGTATTCGTCTTCGTTGGGTCTTCTGCAGTATGTTGCTCTTTCAGCCCGTGTGTAGGTAACCTATCGAATCGATGGCGCGCTGGATAAGGAAGATCGCCATTCTGAGCTTGGGGAAACAGAGAGATTATCACGTGACTTAATCTGGACGGGACGTGGGCGGGAGCTAGCTGCTTACATCAGCAAGGGGGTAACTAACGACATCCCGACCTCAAGGATCTTCAGGCAATACGGAGGACATCAGCTTGCTCTCGATATTGGCTGCCGTGGTTAATGTACCGAGTCCTTGTGCGTTACTGTACACCTCGAAGCGGGAATGATACCACACTAGCTATTTGTTTTCAATACTTTGATTGCACACTCTGGATCAAAATTTGTTTCACTTTCTCTCGACGAACGATATCCAGAACAAATCAACTGATACACGTCTTGCTGGCAGTTGATCTTTCAATAAATAGTGGCCTACTACCTATCGAAGGACATGAAGGCATATTTACCGTCACAAGTCTTCGTGCAGGTAAAACATCGGGGCTAGACCAAGGCCTATACGCTTCCGCCTCTTGCTCAGCTTTGCTGTACGTCTCAACTTGCACGAGCCTGGTCGCCCACTAAGCGCGGTGATCGGACAAGGAGAGATGTCATTACGCTGATTTACTTGCTTCAGTGGCGGAGGCAGATGACATGCTTCAGCCTCGAACGGCCTCCCGCGTAATGCCAGCCCGCTCAGCTCTCCCCCATGAGTCGATAAACCTTCGGGTTCGGCCTCATGAGCCAGCCACGAACTCCAAATTTGCTTCTCGTAACAGATAAATTGAGGAACTTCTGTGCCACAGATCTTATTTCCATGAACAACTGACTAGGGGCGGGAGGGGGAGAGAAAAAGAAAGGGAGTTCTCTCTTTTTTCTAAACCGTTTTGCTCCCAAATCTAAATCAGATCATTGAAGCTTATAGCATCTTACGTTTCCTCTTGTCGCCCTTCATCAACGAGTGACCCTTAGTAGCGGTACGCGCTCGCTATGGGAAAAAGGATGGAGCCGCTCAAGGTATTTTAAACGCCTCTTCCCGTCTGCTTGAGGAGAAATGTGCTCATGTGCATACTCAACCTTTCTCGTACGACCCAAGCCAAAATGAAGGAGACGTCAAAGAGCTAGGCAAAGCTCAAATTTGCTGCACAAATGCACGATTAGGCATGGAGGGGTGTCGGTGTCCTTGATATCTATCTCTCGATATCTGTTCTGACGAATATGCTGACCACCCCCGTTTACCTAAGTTGCCCTTGATTCGTGCTATGTTTGGAATTTTGGTTCTCAAATAGCCGTCTATTTCACCTCTTTGGCTGATTTTTTACGTTTCTCTCACCAAGGCTGTGTTATCTTCGTATATATTGTACAACAATATATGCTCTTTTCCCCAAATCTTTTTCCTATTCCCGCCAATAGAAAATAGTTTTGAAATAATAGCATTTGGTGTGGTGCTTGTGCGTCTCTGCAGATTCGCCGATCGATTTCCCTTTCTCAGCCGTTTTCCTTTTTGTTGATTCTGCTTTGTTTTTATGACTTGCAGATTCATGCAGGGTTTCTTTATTTTAATATGTTTTTTACTCTTCCTCTTCACAGAGGGGTGTCCTTATTTCTTTTCACCCAAGACCGTCCTATCCAAGTAAATATGCAGTGACGCGATGGACCGTAGGTCCATTAACCTATTTGATCATTCGATTTCTTCAAAAAGCTATATCTGCTCACGTTATAGATGTTCTCAAAGCTGGTCGTCCCTCTGGTCGATTTCTCAAGATATGACACCTGTCCCAAGACCAATCCTTTTGCTACGCTGCAGGCACATCCACTTGCCACTTCTACACCTATGTCCTCTCAAACCCCACAGGCCCTTGGAACTTAAACATCCAGAGAGAATGTCATGAAGAATTAGAAATCATCTTCACCTTCTCTCTTCGGCCTTCTATCATACGCCATAGTTGTGCCTCTTACTAGGGCGGACTAGTTATGTATATCTTTCTTATCGATATGCAACTCAATTACCAAGGCTACCTACTACCTCTGCCCTGTCCTTTTCCCTATTCTTCCTCATCGCCTCGTACTTCCATCTCGTACATGGCTTGTATGAGTGATAACAGTTCGTGGAATTCGTGGCGGTTCTGTCTGATGTCTCTCCAAGTCCCAGATGTCTAGAATGACTGCATTCCGTCCAACCATGCAAGTAATTCATGCACATGAGATATCTACGTCGAGTTCCTCGCGGTATATCCTAGTGCAACTAACTCAATAAATCCGGCTAACTAGCTGCTCGCCAATTCTCGAGAGTTCTGGACTTTGCCCCGGCTGTGTTGCATAATATATTGCATGAACACAACGTATGCACACAACCGGTATTCAATATACTGTGAAAGTGTATGAATGACTCCAAAGCCATTTATTTCGTTTTTACCATATTCTGAGAGAAACATTGCCCCGTGTGCTCCGCAATCCAGAGTGTGAGAAGCCTTGATCCTCTCGAAGCACTCAACAATATATGACATTGCTCCATTTTGATCGCATACGCCACATCAATGGCTGCAGAGCAAGGTCTAAGGCCCTGAAACAAAAAATAAGCAATAATTGATGACCTCAGCCTCGACAAGCGGTCACATGTACTGTCGATTTCTTATGTTGTTGGCTCTTATTTCGATAAAAATCAATCCCATTACCCTGTCAGCCTTCTGTGAAGAAGGGTAGCTGCTTGGTTACGTTTCCGGGGACATGATATTTACTCAGTCCGTTCTGAAATCTGTTTTACAGCATATGGTAACTAACTAGTTTTTCCTCTTTGAAAATAAGATGAATACTACACCATGTAGCATGCTGGTTGGGGGATTGCTGACAAGCGATCCTGGTTCTACCCTGTTTCTCATATTTCGACACCAAAGACAGACACTGGACCTGCACGCAGGAGTACGAAGGAGGAGATGAATAACTGCATCGCAGTTACTCAGGTGATTCATATATGGCAGATATCTGCCTGTTCGTTGGGTCGTTTTATGTCGGTGGCGCCACTCATTTCACGCTTTCTTCTGCATTTTACTGGCTGCGAGGAGAAGTCGCTGGTCCCCCGTTAAATATGGCCCCTAATCGCATGTTCCACGTGATGGAGTCGAGCGAGGATTTTTCGCGCATGCTGCGTTATGTGTCGATGGGGTACGTGCAGCGAAGAGCAAAAAGTAATAAGGGGTGACTGATAGTTATCTTGTCGTTGCGGGGGCTGGCGGAATTTCGAGGGCACCACGAGACCTGGTATTCTCCAGGGGAGTACTCCGTAGGTCTCAGTAATTGTCTTGTACGGACGGACCGGATACACCACCCTGTTTCTTTTTTATTTCGCTTCAATTCATTTTCCTTTTTCCCTTGAATTCTTCATTCTGATCAATTTAACTATGGGGCAACGGGTGCTCGCATTTGCGGACTTAATGTGTTGTGCTATGGGGGTAGGATATATCTCAATACTGGCCAAACTGTGCAAATCCACGACCCCTCGATTTTTTCAAGGTCCATACGAAGTAGCGTCAACCTTATGGTTAACACGACTTCTTGATGTCCATTCCTCGCTGCTGGGTCTTGTCGAAAGAGGTGGTGGATTATGATATGTCAGTTCCGGGGAAGCTGGCATACGTATCCGCCTTTCGACTTCAAGCTATTTTTTGAGCCTCTCGTATTCTCCCATGTTGTTTATTGTGTCATGTGTACGGAGTACTAGTATTTGTGGAGTAAGAGTCTTGCAGGGCGATAAAATCGGCAGCGGGCCTAGGGGGTGCCTCGCGACAAAGGATAAAAAATTCTGATATTCCACCACTGGCGTGTACACCCAAACCGATGCCCCTGACGCTTGATATCCAATCGTTTGGTGCTAGTCAGTGCAATCTGACGCTTTGCACTGGGCTTTGACAGATATTACTCTGCGCAATTCTGCAGGATTAACTGGCTCCTTTCTTTTCTTTTTGGTGTGGATATAGCAATGGTGGAAGCGCCATGATACACGGCCCGTCTTTGGGCCATCCTGGTGGGTTCGGCTCTGTAGTTAGCCAGGACCAGAGGAAGCGCAAAAGCCATCAGTGAAAAACGAACGAGCGAGCCTTTTGAAAAATAAGACCATGTCTAGCCAGGCTCGCCGCTATCGTTAACGCCAGCAGCAGCATCACCACAGGTAACGCTATGGACTCAGGGGGTGATGTTATAGTTTCCTAGCGCGCGCCCAAGCACCAGGACGCTGGCTCTCTGCTGGCACTCTATTTCTGATATGGGTCAACCAGGGGTGAAGAGCAGAGGCCGCCAGAGGCCCATCGCTGAAAGTATGCCGCGGTTGATGAGGATGGATGGCGTTCTGTTTGTTTATCGTGACTTCGTTGGCAGCTATGGTCCATGGATGCGGATGAACCGTGGTTCGTCGTTGTCGTCAGCAAGAACTTAACTAGTTAAATAACTAGTTAGTTACATGACATCATACCTCGACGACAGCCGATATAAAAGGCACACTCTCGCAAATAATGGGCGTAGAAAGCAAGGATGACACCTAGATTAGCAGTCATTAAAACAACGGACATATCAGTGGGACAGATCTCGCTTCTTCTCTGCTTGCTGGCCTGAAGTGAGGTGGCAGAGGACGAGATCTCCGGCCAGGTGAGCTGCAGTGGGACACGCAGTGGTTCTTCGCCTTTGACACTGACACCATGGACTGCTATATAGATGCAAGAGACAGAAGGTCTTTTGAATTTCTCGTCAAAGTTACCATATCTATGGACTTTGGAGGCCCCCATATCGTAAGGCCCCTTAACCAAGCTCACTATCCTTGCTCCGGCTTCTCAAAAGAGACCCTTTACTAAGAAACTATGATAGGTTCAAGTTTGGGACATCGACGGGAGAATCAAGCACTGGCGGAGGTGGCAAGGGGCCAAGGATGATGAAGCCTGGAACCTACTTCAGTAGCCGAGCACCATGTCCCTTGATTGGGGTGTGGAAATGCGAAAGCTGCCAGAGGCCAGCTGCTGAGGTCTTCAACTTACCACCTCCCTTGATACCAGCTGCTGATGGGATCACAATGACAGCAGTGGAGAGATGGCAAACGTGATGGATGGAATGATGGCAGGTGAGCATGCTGTCTACAGCAAGCTTAAGGTAAGTTCATTTGCCTGGAAACTAATGTACAGACTCCGCTTCGGCTATCAAACATAAGCCAACTATGTACGGAGTAGCTTGGGTTGCATGATGGACTTTAAAATGTGGAGATGCATATGGTTTGCTTCCCATTATCAAGTTCTAACTCTGTGCAAAAGCAGTATCGCTACAATGGCCGCTGTGGTGGTTGTCATTCTTGCCTTCATTCTTCAATCTAACTCTACACTGTACGGAGATAACTAGGTGATAGGGCAGCCACTCGCAAGTCAAAAGGTTTCTTCCGCAGACAACGCTGCTCCTAATTCTCCGAATCTAATCCTGGCCCAATCAACAAGTGATGGAGTTCGGAGTATATCAATGTATGGGCTGAGCTCCCGGCACCGCTTGTCGCCGTGCCCCATACTCCGTACTCCAAGGAGCTTTTTTTTTTTAACCATCAATTATCATAAAAAAAAAAAAAAAGGAAGGCAAAATTAAGAAGACAAAAGACTATGCATCCAACTCGCATATACGATAGTCAGACCAGAAAATAAACCAGAATATAAAGTTGTTCATTTTTGCATTTTAGTTATTGCCTTCTGTACGGAGGACTTCTCTGTATCGGTGTCTAACACGGGTTTACCTCCCCCATCCTGTGTTCTGAGCACTAATTGAGGTGGACTGCACTATTCCAGCACTATCGATTTCTGCCCACCCAGCACATGTCTTCGCGCGTGGACGGCTGCAAAGGGCTTTTTGGCTTCGGGCTGATCGACACCTCGCCCTGACTCTCGGGGTTCAGATCGAGATAGATGGATCTTTGGCGGTGATCTCCAAGAATCCCCAACCTCTCTAGTTAGCGCTGCGGTTGAGCCACACACCGAGAACTTTGCCTAGGGAACTCCTGGTGGGAGTCGAAGCTGAAGTGAAGGTTGAAAGCCTGCGTTTCTTTTTGCTTCGATATCGAGTCTAGATGAGACGGGATGCTCTGTTCTCCTCGAGGAAGGGCTTCGTCATTCGCCGACCACTTGACCATTGGCACCATTGCCGTTCACCTCCGATCAGTCGGTGAGTATCTTGACGGTACATTAGCTGACCAGGTACGGAGTACTTAGGGAGAGTCGACTGGAAGGCGGGTGTCTTCGTCGTTTTCTGTCTCCCTCCCTCTGCCTGTAACTAGTCAGGGGCATGCATGCCATAACTATAACCAAGTCCAACCCCCTACCACGTCACATTTCGCTCTTTTGCCAGGCCTGTCGCGCAACGCACAGCGTTTTGTAACAACCCCATGGCTCGTCAGATCACGCCTCAGTCTGGCATGTGAAGTCAAGGCGTAGCCACTATGGAGCATAAACATGGCACTAATCCTTTTGGTGGTGGCGGACAGTCCCTTGTCTCCCGTCTCGTCCTGCCTTCCAGCCATCTCAGCCGTAGCCCTGGTAGGTTCTACCTGCAAAATGGGTAGCCATCTTGTTTCCTCGGTCTCTGCATCTTATTTAGTCTGCTCCATTCGAATGCTTTTGCTCCACACACTCCATCGTGTAAAGTGCAGATTCTGCCTCGATACTCCAGGTTCGCGGAAGTAATACGGAGTACTCGTAAACCCGGGGAGCTACCAAAACATGCTAATATAGTTACTCCCTAGGCCATGGCCCTTGGACACAGATTCGTTATGTGGATGTGGCCCTCTTAACCAGCGGGGGACCTGGGTAGGTTATTGAATTATTGCTGCTGAAGAATGAGAATAAAGCCACTACCCAACAGGGTCTTTTTATAGCAATAATGTAACAAGTTAGTATGGAGTGCACACGTCCTCCAGCCACGATGGCATAGGTCATGTCTGCTCTGGTACTTGGGTGTGCGAAAAGCAGGTACCTACGGAGTACAGCGGACTCAATGAACCCTGGGGTCAAAATGCATTTTCGACTTGTAAGAGATAATAACTCCATCCCTGGGGTCACTTTTCCCTGTCTCTGTCTGGCCGTCAAATCGACGGCTGCAAGAGAGGCCCTGGGGTCAATGCGTAGGTAGATAGATAGTTATATGACTTGTCTTGCATCGTGAAGCTGGGGTTTGGAAGAGACAACCTTTCTTTTTTCCCTGTTTTGCAGCAGCTGCCGGCATAAAGGGTGTCAGCAAGCTGGCTGGCATGATATTTTTCTTTCGGAGTTGTGCGGTGTTGTTACAGGGGGGAGGCGAGGATACGTCGTCCACACACACCATGACGGGGAGGGAGATATAACGAATTACTATCCTTCATGTGTCCTGTGAAATGAAAAATAATGCATGCATGGGGTGCGCTGCAGGACATCTGAATAGTAGCTCGAACGTAGGCCTGGATATGCAGTCGTCCATCTTGTAGTGTGGCGGTCAGGGTATCTGCAAGCTGGATTCAAAATACACACTGAGTAACTACAGAATGATGCTTTCTCAATGCTTTCTCAATGCACGTAAATTAAATTTTTTTTTTTTTAACTCTTTTGTGCGGAGTAGAATTCTGCCATAAAGCTCTGGGATGTTTATCCTACCGACAACTATGTGTAGCAACTGAAGTAATCTGATATATTTCGAAGAGCCCCTGAGCATTCTTTACCTTATTTCGCTCCGAAGAGCTTCATAGCCAGCCAGCCATTGGCGAATGCATAAACAAGTGCAGGATCTCGGTATCGGATACTCCCATATGGAAATATATACTCTGCCTGATGAGATGAGTGAATATGGGATTGCTTGTTGGTCAAGGATCCTTGGATAGAGAGAACCAATAATGCTCAGGTCCGAAGGCACAGATATCGTCAAGTTGGAAGATCTCCAAGGATAGATATGCTCATGAATCTCACGAGGCAGCTGCAGTTTGAATAGTATTCGGGGACTGGATTCCGAAACGCTGCCATAGATCGAGATGGTCATTGACAGAAGAGGCGAGCTCACCGGTGCATCGAGCAAGAAAGAGCCCATAGTAAGGGGTATTATTGACAGGAATATTCACATATCGAAAAGCAGAAGTGTTGATATAATGCCGAGTTGCTTCATTTTCGTACAAAGGTGTGTGTTTGTAAAGGTATCTAGTCCAGGGGGATAAAATATTGCATCTCTAGACGCCTGGCCAAGGAGGATTCTGCGTTGGCTTCTTAACCCAGGGCGATGGTAGAAGCCAGGTTAGCCACCTGAACATATACGAGTCAGGCTACATCTATGAAGTACATATACTCGCTGCCATGTCAGTAGCTTCTGGGGGTGATGGCCGCTACATAAAGTGAAATGACAGAAGAGAAGAAGAAAAGTGCATGAGCCAGACACTTGAAACACGGAGTTTGTTAATTTTTAATTTTTGTATCGGGATTATTTGGCGGTCAAGGGTCCTTGGTTGTTGGGCAGACGCCAGGAAGTGAGAGTCAGTATCAGCTGGTATAAACAATTTAGACTCATGGAAAAGTTTTTGTTCTGGCCTCTTCTGCATAAACCTCAACTGAGCGTGGGGGGAGAAATATGATCAAGTTTGTTTTATTTCACTTTTGTCTATTCACATAGATTTATTTTGGTATCACATATTGGAATCCTGCAGGGTTGCAGATGAGCGATACGTGAATATCAGTTTCTATTAAGTGAGAAGAAAGGAGAAATTTCTCCGATCAAAAACTGAGGGAAACCAGCTTACCGACCCATCTAATTACACACCACTCCGGACGAATCTTGCTTAGTTGAGAGAGGGTAAGACAGGATTTAGAACTCATCGTTGTCTTCACCAGCAATAATGACGTTGTTCACCTATGAGGCCGGGTTAGCTCCGAGTAAGATGTATAGTTCTCAGGGCAGTAAAGGAAAAAGGAGCCCTTGAAAATGGATATTAGGTACCTTGAGAACGAGACGGCAGAGCTGAGTAGCAAGGAGTAACTGTTCACGTTTGCCGATTAGAGGGTCAATGACAAAGTGGTCTCTCATGTCTAAGATAGAAGAAAGTATTAGAAAGCCGCCGTTATTCGATAGATATGCTCATTATATAAACCTACCATTGCTTCCAGTCTGCATGCAATCCACGCCTAGCCTGCTGTTTTTCTCCTTAACTTGTTTCGATTTGATAGAGGCTAGGGTTTCAATTGGACTCCATCCTGAATTTTCAGCTAGTGCTAATGGAATAGCATCCAATGCATCTGCGAACGCTCGCATCGCGTATTGCTCAAGGCCAGGGGTCTTCGGACATACGTTAGATGAATATGGTCGATAAATTATATATGACAATGGGACAAACAGACCTTTGAGGCAGCTTCCTCTACAGCGAGGGAGCAGGCAATTTCTGCAGCACCTCCACCATAGACAATACGGTTATCCCGAACCAAGTTTCGCACAACACAAAGTGCATCGTGCAGTGAACGTTTAGCCTCATCAATGATCTAATTATTTTTTGGGATTGTTAGTAAAAATGAGTAATGCAACATGGATTGCAGGAAAAATATTGGCATACCATTTTGTTGCTACCTCGGACAAACACAGTGACAGCTCTGGTGTTTGCGCAATCCTCGATCACCAGCATCTTCTCCCTTGTAGTTCCAAAAGTCATCTCTCTCACAACACCAGCAGTTCCAAGTTTCTCAGCACTCAGGTCTTCAAATCGAGGAACAATCCGGCCATTAGTGGCAATGGCAATGAGTTCGATCTCTGGGCCACCAACCCATCGGACTGCGGGCAGATCGTTTTGCAAGAGAAGATGGTTAGCCTCGTCGTCAAAGCCCCACTGGCAGATGACAAGGTTAGCACCAATATCCTTGAGCTGCTTTATCATCTCAGTAAATTTATCTTTCTCATAAGCCTGGAGCTTCTTGAACTCCTCCACACTGGTAATATCAAGCTTGTGCTTGGTCTTTGGCTTCGGTGGCTCAAATGCGCACGTTAAGATAGCGATTTTTGCGTCCTTCACTTCATCAGGCATCTGAGGGTGAGAAAAATCTTTGTCCACGATGACACCCTTGACAAGAAGGGAGTCCTCCAGGGAGCCGCCAACTTTTCCATCAACTTTAATTAATTCAAAGTCAACATCCTTTCTTTCTAAGTCAGCGACAGAGAGGACAGCATCAACTGCTATCTTTGCAAATTGGTCATGCGCTTTTGATACACTGTTAAAGCCATTCGTTAGCTAATTAGCTCCGGGTATAAATGTGCAAAGTAGAAGGTATAGTCGAGAGCATACATCTTGCTGCCCAAGGAAGTCTTTGCTACCTTGAACAGGTTCTCTTGCTCATTTCGTGAGAACTCGACTTTGTCACTGATACTATCGAGATGTGCTACCGCAATATCACAGGCCTGGTCATAGCCGTCCGCAATTCTGATCGGGTGAATCCCCTTATCAATCAAATCCGCGGCCTGTTCCAATAGAGCTCCGGCTAATACGACAACACCAGTTGTACCGTCGCCTATTTCTTCGTCCTGCGATTTCGAAAGCTCAACTAGCAATTTCGCAACGTGGTTCGATATTTCCATCTAGCACCGGGTATCTGTTAGAGAGCTACTTAGAATCGGTGGGTAAGGAACGTCGCAGACCTGTGAAAGGATAGTGGCGCCATCGTTTGTGATGGTGATGTCACCATCTGGAGAAATTAGGATTTTATCTAACCCCCGAGGACCCTATAAAAAAAACCCCAGGACGTATTAGCACATAGTTGCTGCCGTTGTAGAAAGGGTAGAGGCCAATTTACCAGTGAGGTCTTCACGATATTGGCCACTGTCTTTGCCGCAACAATATGAGATTTGACTGCATCGGTGCCATGTTGTCTTTTCTTCTTTCCCTGACTATCAATTAAATGCCAGGGTTAGACCTGAACTTGTAGCTGCAAAACTTGGGAGGAACGGCCTACTCTCGAACAACGATGAACGGGCGTCCCTGCTCGTCCTTCACCACGGAGGCTTCATATGTCTAGGTTAGATAAATAATGGATAATAATACCACCAGGAAATCACTCAAATACCTTGGGACATGTCAAGCTCTATTATACCAACACATCAGTAAGTCTTCTGTAATGAGGGGAGTGGGGGTGGTTGTTCCAGTTGACATACGCATAGCCATCTTGAAGTTGCGCCACTGGGTATTTTTATAAACAAAGGTTTCTTCTTTTTTCCGAGGCCCCCCAAATGGTAGAACAAGGTCGACACCCTTCAGCTGGTCGCGATAGTATGCTGTTGTCTTATTAACCGCGAACTTGAAGCCTCCCAGCTTTGACAATAATTAAATTCAAAAATAGGCGCTGTGAAGGCTTAGTCATCCTGGTGGGAGGTGATTTCCCAAGGCGGACTAGCGCAATACTGCTCTCAAACAAGACGCGATTTCGCGACAACGTCTGGATGGAACTTTGCAGTTTGCCAGTTTTCAAATGCCGGCGCAAGCTTGATATCACTTTATCCTGGTTGGCTTTTAGTTGCTGAAACTGCGCCTGTCATTTATTAGCTACTTGGCTGTTCGTCTCATCTCGCAGAAGTCGTCGGCATGCCTCGTGAGTACTGTTGCTTTTATGCTTCTCCATATCCGGGTTACTGACAGCTTGAAGCACATATTGAATCTAGTGACGAGGAGTCCGTCGGCGAAGCTATTCCTTTCCACAGCAAGGAGGACGAGGGAGCCGAACCCGTAAAGGATGATGAGAAAGACGACCAGAACAGTGAAGATGACGAAGATGACGAAGCTGAAGATGGTGACGAGGACGTGTAAGTAACGCAATCACCTGGCTACCTTTTTGTTGCGCGGCAATGGCTAATGGGTGGATAGATATGTCGTGGAGCGAGTTGTAGGGCATAGCTTTGACAAGAAGGTCCGGCAATTACCCTCAGGCGCCGCAGTGCTCTTCTGATCATGCGTTTAACATTGCGAATTGAACAGGGAAAGCTCCAATTCGAAGTGAAGTGGAAAGGATACGATGACCCTTCGGACATGACTGTAGAACCAGAGGAGAACTTGCTGTACTAGCTACCTCACTTTTCTTTCTGAAATTGTCTGCCCAATCACTAAACTGAGTTAATAGTGACGGAGCGCAAGAGACCCTCGAAGAATACTTTAAGAAGATTGGCGGTCGACCCGAAAAGCCCACAAAGAAACGGAAATCGCTAGCGGATAAAGCATCATCTACACCAGACAAACCAACAAAGAGAGGCAGGAAGCCCAGCTCTATCAAAGTTGGAACGCCGGACCAGGAAGCTTCCCCTGAAGATACGGATTGGGCACCTCCTGCAGGTGGCTGGGAGAAAGAGCTGAGCTACATTAGCACAGTTTTACGTGACCCCGATGGTGATGGGCTTGTTGTCTATTTGGAATGGAAAAATGGAAGGAAGTCGAGAGCCCCAATTCAGACTTGCTACGAACGCTGCCCTCAGATGGTATGATGGTCAAATATCTAATCTAAGAGATCACAATGCTAACCTTTTCGAATAGATGCTTAAATTCTATGAACAACACCTGTAAGTTATTTCCTAATTGCATTAGTAGTGAGGTTTGAGAGCTGACTGCCTTCTGTAGGGTATTTAAAGAAGTATGAATCTAATATTATTTTGTGGTTGGTCATGGCACGCTGGAGGGTCAACATTAACTATTAATAGGCATCAACACCATGACCTGTACCGACCTCGATATTATTCATAAGACCTATTTTGTGAGCTGCGGATGTAGGATCCAATTGTTATGGTCTTCCACCTTCCATCGCCAGCCTCTGTTACACGTTTCAAGCCTGGACGACTAGAATCCTTTCTCTCCCACTGGTTACCTGAGTGCCTAGATATCTGTGCTCACCATTTTGTAACGCCCCTTCCCCCTTTAACTCTAACACCGGCTTATTTAGCTGGCTAGGCAGCGACGAACAGTTAGCTGTCTTGTTTTACTAGCATTATCGTCTGTTGTTTCTCTTACATTTCATCCTCTTTATGCCCATTAACTTGTACACTTGGAGTATTACGGTGCGTTAGCCTGGATTACACTTATTCGATAAATTGCATATTTTCTACGATTCATAAGAAAGTTTATGTTGACGACGGTGAAGCACAGTTTACCAAGATTGTTAACTATCTCGTGAGGTTGTGTATGTTTGATATGCTTGAAATGTCCAATGCCGTTCTCCATAAAGCGCTTCACTCAAATCCGTCAGGTATTCAAATCGAACATCAAATTCTTCTCTTCCATGCTTCTGTTCAATGCGCGCGATGTTTCGGGGATCTACCCCTTGAAGTGCAGCATCGTCCTCTTCACTCCATACCCCTTTCATGTCGAGGGGAATACCCTTCCCAGCTTGAAAATATTTGAGCACTTCATCAGCAAGGATACGATCCAGGGATGTACAGCGGAGAGCCATTTTAACTTGCTCTTCAGATAACACACCCCGGCTGCGTGATACTCGAGATCTAATCCATTCTGCAACCTTTTCGGCTTCATCTTCGACATTATATTGTTCGGCGTTGATGTTATGTGTACCTTCCGCGACTAAATGCGGGCTTTGCCTTGGATTTTGGACGACACTTTGAGGGGGTATTTCTTGTTGCTTGGAGTTCATGTGCTGCCTATGTGACTCTTCCCTTAATGTAACTGGTGATTTAGAGAACCCTATAGAGAAGCTGCGAGATAGGGTGGACTCTAGTTCTACGCTGCTGTCTTTCCTGCTATCTGCACCGGTATGATTGACATCACTGGAGACGAAGCAGTCGGGCAGGGTACGCCTTCTCTTTGCTTGAGGGATCTGTGCGTCACTGCCTCTTCCGCCTGTTTGCCTGCTATCTATCGCGCTTGTATATCCTCGTGATCCTTTTGTGGTATCGGATATACTGCTGTACCTGGGCATTGCTTGCCGCTTTTTCCTCAATTTTGACTCATGGATCGGACGAACATATGTATGAAAGTAGTTTTTCCATTCTGTTGCTGAATGTCTACTCTGAAACACCGCCATGTTAGGAAACCAAGGGGCACTAACGTGGTAACGGGGACATACTTCATTTTTGGCAAATTCCGACCACATCTCATCTTCTGCATCTGGCGAAACTTGCAAGATATCTTCCGCATTTTCAAGGAGGACATCTCTGTCCGCTTTGGTAAATGGACCTGGCCGTGGAAGGTAACTAACCTTTTTTATATATCGGTCACGCCATGCTTGCCATGTATGGTTCGGATGCTAAATGGAAAGTTTAGAATTTGTTCTCTCTCATAGATGAAAATGGCTTTGGGTACCTGTTGTTCTAATTGTTGATATATCTTATTTCCAGAAACTGCCCCACCAGCCAGTTTGTATCTTTCCATCCAATCGTATAGAGTTTTATCATCTTCTGCAGTAAACGGGTTCCTATACCGTTTTGCTGGACCGATGGTAGGCTGCCGGACACTTCCACGAGGAGCTCCAACTAAAAATTCACCTGGTTCTTGGAGTACTCTTTGACGAATTGAACGCTCCACAAACTGATACGAGTAACTGCTGGGTATCAGTTATCAGTACTCGAGCGGATATAGGGTGTATGAGGCAGCTCACTGACGTGCCGGGTTTGTTCTCCTTTTTAGATGATCAACGAGAAGGATATCAGCATCCTTTTCCAGGATCACTACTCGCCCACCGTGTGCCTAGGTGAAATTAGTATAAACAAACAGTCACATTACGGCTTGAAAAAGTCGAAAGTTAATTATCCGTAACTCACTTCAATTTGACGTCTCATATGAGTCCGCTGAGGAACAGTCATAGATAACCAAAACTTCATATCTTTAAACAGCAAAGGGGGCGAGCTAGGCTGGAGAGTGTCGGCGTCATTACCAGGGGGGTGGGCACTTGATCCATCCATTTGGAATACCAACGCGATCGTTATATCGGAAGCTGTATTGATGTTGGAATTGATGTTGGAGTCTTGCGAGATTCAGAACGTTGAGCTTCGCGGTCGTCAAGGGCAGGCGCGCCTGAAAGCGCCACGTGGTCACGTGAAGATAAGCGCCCCCGGCCGTTCTCCAGCAAGGCGACAAAGAAATAAAGGGTTTAAGGTTAACCAGGCAGAAGCAGATGCCAGTCACCTTCTAGAATTAAACTTGAGGGAGGTCTGTAAGGACCTGGGGGCAGGTCTTGATCGCCTCTTCGTGGGCATTTGGTGTCCCTGGGCAAGGTGTGTGGAAATGGGGATTTTGAAGGAAATCGTCGGGGCTATCCTAGCTCTCTCGCTGCTCGTCTTCATCACTCTGTTTGGCCGAATTCCAGCTTTTAGGTAAAATTATATGCCTTTCCTCGTTATATTCTTGGTATGACAGCTACTAAAGTTCAGCAGAAAAACCCCAGTCGGTTATATATATCGTTTTGTCTGGATACACATTCCTAGATACGTCCGAAACGCAGATGGATATTTATTGGGAGGAAGGTTACTAAGTTGCTGTGGAAGGACGGGCAATTATCTCATGAACGAAAACCATCCGTTGGTTTTGGTATGTAGTACCTCTCTTTCTGACGGTTTTGCCAATGCATTCTGACGGTTAACTGAAAAAAGATCTTCTTTGTCGGCTTGCTCGTTATCTCTGAGGCTACTTTCATACCGGCCGCGTGGGCAAGACTGAATACTATCCACAAATTTATGGTCCCTGTCGTCGTTGTTTTGCCTTACGCATTTCTCTATCTCAGTGTCAACTCAAATTCCGCCATTACCCCTGAGAATCACTCGAAATATCTACATGAATACCCTTATGATAATATGATATTTCACCCGAACATGACATGTAGAACATGTCATCACTTGAAACCTGCCCGCAGCAAGCATTGCAGCCTCTGCAAGTCTTGTGTTGCGCGGCACGATCATCATTGCGTATGGTTGCGCACCTGTGTGGGCCGGAACAACTATCATTACTTCCTAGGGCTGCTCTTATTTACATCAGTGCTCCTTTTTTATGGTTCATTTCTTGGATATTCTATTATGGATGGGGCGTTACAGCGGGCTGTTAGCCCTACCACTACCCGACATTGGAGCACAGATATGCCCATGATGGTGCTCTTAGACCTTTGGCTTTTGGCCCTTACGGATGATCTTCGAATCGGCGCCATTACTTTATTGTCACTACTTTGCGCCCCTTTATCTTCAGCAATGTTTCTTTACCATATTTATCTTATATGGTCTGGGATGACTACAAATGAAAGTAGTAAGTGGGGAGAATGGCGTGACGATATTAGTGATGGCTTTGCATATATAGCAAAGGCTAAGGAAGTCCGCCCACAACATGACAAACATCCGAGAGACGAGGATATCGTCTGGCCGAAACGAAGTGACCAGACACTTATATATACCAACGGCCAACCGCCTAGGGTAGGATATACATTCACTGACGAACGAAACTCAATAAAACAGCCTGCCAGATACGATGCCCCGATTGACACAAGGTGGACACAGGTACAAAGTCTCAAGGAAATAGTAAATATATATGATTTGGGGTTCTTAGGGAACCTTTGGGATTCTATTTCAAAGCGATAATAGAGTCGTGCTTATCCATTATTAGAATAAATTAGATAGTTGCTATCTTCAAGTTCTTTTATTCATGTATCACCAATTGTTTCCAATATCCAATAAAATGAAAAAAAAAAAAAAAAAAAAGACGGAGTCGGCAAAACTGAAATGCCGAAAGCTAGGGCTCCAGCTGCTTATCGCAAAACCAAGTGGACAGCTCCATCATTTCGTTTTCTCACTTGAAGAGCCAACATAGGATTTCGTGGCTACAACTTATGAGAGATGGCTTCGTCCACGGTGCAAGAAACCACAGAAGACGGTGGAACGCAAAGTAATCCAAAATGTACCGCTCCAGAGCTTCTGCTGAAGGTGGTATTAATTGGAACTTTGAGCCATTACGAAACTCGTGGGATGATTGATGATAAGAGACTGGAACACATGCTACTTGCGGGCAAGCAAATACTGTACAAAAGCCACCAGGAAAGTGACGTAAGGTAGGATATGTTTCCCCCATAGTTGTTGGCACACCGTTTTCTGTTAAATCTCGTCTTCTTGAGAGGAGAGAGGGAGAAAGAAAATCGTTACCCCACGAGTATAAATTCTGAGCTAATTTTTACCTGCTTTGCAGACAAAATCTAGGATTCTCACCTGCGATATGGCAGGGGCTTACTGATGTGCTCACCAAAGCTATCCCGGTATTGGAATCGCAATCTTTTGCGTGGAAGAATCCGACATCTGCAAACTATGACGGCTCCTCATCAAACCTGATTGCGTATAACTACTTTCCCCTCGTAAAGGACATTGAACGATTGAATGACCTCTGTACAATTGCTCGGAACCTACTTGCAACAACCAAAAAGGCGCAAAATATAGCTGCAGAAAAGGGATTTGATCAGAAGATTTTGATGCTGATTGATACTTGCGTTAGAGTGACTGCCAGAGGATATGACGGAGAAAGCAACGCGAGAAATGAAGAGAGATGGCAAAAGGTTGTCAGCCTCTATAAACGGCTATTGATTACGTGCCTTCAGTTTCTCCATAATTTCATCATGCACAATGAACACCGAAAGCTCGTTCTCTGGCTGGATCTGTTCGGCTACCACCAAAATGGTGAATCTAGCATTATTACCCATATGGAACCTCTGGATCAATCAAACAATGCTGCTCAAGGACTTGCCCCGATTGTTAGAGCCGGGGAGCGACTTGTTAATCCGCCGCTTAGGACACTTTATGACCAAACTGCCGAGGACTTATTATTAGAGACTATTTCATCTTTCCCAAGGGAGCCTGCCACCATAAAAGAAGAGGCTGCTATGCTACTATTAGCTAATATCAAGGACCATATGGAAAAGCTCCTTGGTCGAAATTTGAAGGAGATCCAGCAGATGGGTAAAGACCCCGAGCGTGTCAAGGAAATTCGGGCGGCTCTCACTGCCATCCTAGGCGCAAAAGTGGACGGCTGGGCGGACTTGAACGACCGTCAAGCAGGTCCATCTCGAGTTGAGGAAGAGCCTACGCGCAAAAAGCCTATTTTAAGCATCGACAGAAGCGCTACGGCAGGCTTCCCACGCACATGCTGGACAGATTTCCCGAATCTTGATGAATATGGTGTTATATCTGCAGTTGATGCTCCAGTAACCCCGGAGGACCGAATTATGACGCGTTCAGCACAGTCTGCAGCTGAAACTCTCCAAGAAGCTAAAGATGAACTAATGACGCGCTTACAAGAAACCTCACCTGTCCTTACAGAGGGCGAGCATCACTATGATGGTATGGAGCGTACTGGTGTTGCTGATGATGATTCACGAAGCTTGGAAGCAGTAGCGGATGGTAGCGTTGAGGAAGAAGAAGACGAGGAGGACGACGATGATGATTATAGGGGACGCCCAGGAGACCAGCAGCGCGGCCTATTGACCGATATTCCCTTGGTGTTAGGGCCTGCTGAAATTGAAGCTCTACCAATGTTAATCCAGGCTGGAATTGTGGACAGTTTTGGACCCAAAGGTGGTCCTAAAACGGGATCTAAAAACATGCAAGCTGTTCGTTGTCATATTTTGCTTGCCCAAGAAACTGGGCGGAATCTGCTTAGAGAGCTCCTAATATTTATTGCTGCATGGGATCTCCCCGACGACGAGCTTTACTTCAAAATGATGGTTCAGATTATGGAAGCCGTCCTGAACAATGGACTCATGTCCCACGCCTATTCTGATTTCGGACAGGCCAAGGATATTATATCCCCTGCGCAAGCTGTCGTGATAAAAATTCTCACCCACATTTTCCGGTCGAAATACTCACCGCCAAACATTGCATCTACGGCGGAAAGCCCAACCGGGAGAAGTTCTATTACTGTCACTAAAGTTGATGTTCTGACGGTGCGCTATATTTTCACTATCTTCCGTGGAAATATAATTCCGGAGACATGCGCTTTGATCTATCTTCAGGGACAAATTCGAGCTGGACATGCCCTTCCTGAAGATTTCCCACTAAATTTGTGGGACATGGAGCGAGTGTATGAAGGAGTTTACCAATTTCTTGAATTCTTTGCGGTTCTGACGGAAAATACCGAATGGAAGAACCTCCTCGTCCAGTGGGAGATTGTATACGATTTGGTGACTTTGATCAAAGAGTTGGAAGCTAGCATTCCTAAGGGATCTCTCAGTTCACTGACCCAAGCAGTCGCGGCGGCAGCTCCAAGGACTCCCCAGCAAAACCAGTCCAGCGAGGCTTCTCCCTCCGAAAGTGACGGTGCAGTCGTTGCCCCGGTAGCAGTTGAACGGCCATATGATCCAAATGATTCCGAGCCGGTCGATAATGTCACCGTTGGCCCAGAGTCTAGGGTACCTTCGCCACCAATTGGCAACGAAGACCCAGCTGAATTTGAATGGCGTAACCTAAAGAAACTGGTTATATTGGTGCTCTCCTCTCTGGTTTGGAAATGTCCTCAGGTCCAGAATCAAATTCGAAAATATAGTGGGATTGAGACTATCCTATCCTGTACTGCCTTCGATGCTCATAATCCATACATCAAAGAACATGCTGTCATGTGTTTGAAGTTTTTGCTTGAAGGAAACCGGGAAAATCAAAAGCTAGTGGAGCAGCTAGAGGCCCGAGAGGTGGTTCAGGATGATTCCAAGATACTAGAGAAGAGCGGGTATGAAGCAGTTTTGGGCCAGACAGGAAAACTTTCGCTTCGTACAAAAGAGGTCAATGGCCCTCCGCCTCCACCACAGGGTAGCTAGAATTGGAGGAGCTGGATATTTTTCCGTTGACCAGGTTCCAGACCTCCGAAACAAACCTTGCTTTACATTGTGGTCATCATCATTCTAATCAAACCAGACCCTCCACGGGTTTATTTGAATATGCGGGACAGCGCCTAGAAATTGAATTCGCTCGAGAAGGGTTACCTGGCTAGAATAGAATCCAATCAGGTGCAAGTGTAATAATTTTTTTTTAACACTTTAAACAAGTGTCATAGGCAATTGGCCAATATCAATCGCATCTGTTGATGCATGGGGGGTTGTTTCCAGTGTATGCCTTCATCACTTATTATCATGGATAGGAGACTTATCGGTTCGTTTCGTTACCGTCATTTCTCAAGTGACTGTACTTATCAAAATTGGTTGGCAGCCAAGTCAATTTTCCCTCATATAAGCTAGTTTTCGTTTCAGTATTCAAAGGGACAGATAACTCTCTCATTTGACATCATAATATTGCAAAGACTAGGCAGTGTAGGGACAGTTGAGGACAAAAAAAGAAAAACATTCTATTAGCGAGGGAAAACGGAATAGGGATAGTGGGGGTTCTCGCGTTATATGATTCTTCCCAGGGGTCAACTCAACTATATTGCTACAGAGTTAGCATTGCAGGCGTGTAATCTTTGTACTCAGGTTTAGAGCCTGGAGTATTGTGGTATTTTCCGGGCAGTCTCCTTTGTGAGAATAAGATTTGCAAACTGTACAGGTGATTGTATTGCAGTAACTACGGACATGAAGCAATCCGCAATCCTGCCTTTAATGTTTTTAGGAGGTATAACTCTGGAGCAAAAAAGGGAGGAGCAGCAGGTCCTATCATCTGCTTCGAATTGAGCCTTTTGGGCTAGAAAAGATTTAATCAGGCCAGGCGTTAGGAATCTTGCAACATGCTCGAATATGATGGGTTCGTCACAGCATTGGGGCGGGAACTGTGCGTCGCCAAATAAGGATTCCTGGAATAATTTTTGGAGACATTTAGGGCAGCATAAATGGCTGCAGGGAAGACGCGCAGATTCAAAGATATGGATAATTTTGGAGCATATTCCACATCCAAGTGTTTCGACGCCCGGTTGTTTGATATCTGGTAGGTTGTGAAGGCGAGGATTCACACGTCACTGGCGGGGAGGCCTTTCCAGGGCGGGTTTTTCAAAGCTGTAAGCTCTTTGGAGAGGATATTCGTTTCGCCCAGATGGCACGCTAGCTGGCGGTCCTGGTATGCTCGACTCTCGGATTTGAGAAATTCACGTAGGGCTTCTTGGTTACTGTAAATCGCAGTTGCAATACTCCTTGTTATCGAGGTGTCTCTGGATATATTTGCTGATTTAGTGAGCTCATCGCCATGAAGCTCTAATGATCCATTAAATCGGGGTCAGCTAATTCTTCTTCGCGAGCTTTGCCTTTTGACTGGCCCTTGATTTCTTGTAAGTCGTCAAGTTGAAGCTGAATAATTAATCTTGCAGTTTCTGGATCGAGGTCTTCAAGATTGCTGTAGGACATTTTACTGGGTGATCCACGTATCTATCGACTCCTGAGCTTTCAATTGTCTGTCAGGGGGCTGGCTAGGTGGATTGCATAGCAGTATTTACTGCGGCGAGGAAACTGTCGCGCTTATGTGGGCAGGCAGGAGAATTCCGTTAATTAACCAGAATGGGGGTATAAAATGAAACGGGTATGAAAAGCCATAGAGTGAGGCTCTAGCTAGTATGCAATCACAATCTAGCCACGGCCTCTCAATTTCGTTCAAAGAAGTGTATTTGAAAGCCAGAGTCGGGCTAGAACGAATAGGTAGAAGCGTCCCGTACACCGTTGATATCATAGGAGTATCTAAGGAGCAGCATTTTCTGGAAGAGAGGGTATGTATGGGTGGGTAAGTCAAAGGGAAATGCAAAGAGGTGTAAACAAAATGTGCCCCTGGAAAGGAGACTAAAAGGTATCATATCGATCAAATGTTGAGTGTAATAATCCTCCCTTTGCCTAGTAAATCCAAGCCCTTATGCATACATTCCATCCCACTCCCCCTCCTCGTCATCATCATCAATCCCGCCAGACTTTTTCATGAGCCTTTCCAACCTCTCTTGTTCCTTTTGGCGCTCCTTCTTTCCAAAATCTGTCCTGTCAAGAGGGCATGTTCCTCTAAGTCGGAGCCAAGGGCGTACACATTCCAAGTCAAAAATATGCGATGTATGACAGGGGAGCCTGACAACTAAAGGATGCGAATCTTCTAAAAATGGGTTATTGCATATTGGACATATTTGGGACTCCTTTAGCCTCGTCTTGGGAACACGGTCAAGCACTATGAAGAGCAGATGGTGAGTAGCTATTCACAATCGGGCAAAAGGGTCACACGTACTATCGCAAAACTCCTCTGATACACCTTCTACTTCTCGCGGAGGAGCTTCTGCGTCCTGCAGCAGGGCCCGAATCATCTCTTCTATCAATTGTCCTTGCCCAGCGTCGGGCATTTCAGGGTCTCGCCCGTCATAAACTGGTAGCGGCGCATTATCCCCGCTGCGTCTCATAACATCGAATGCCTCTGCAAGAGACCTAAATGCAGCGCTCACATCGCCTGGTACCGGCACTGCATAGGGTCGTGTCCTTTCACTGCCTTGGTTAGGACTGATTTCATTGAGTGTGGCGAAGAATGTAGACAGGTCAGGACGAGCCGAGCGACGAGAGCTGGTTAGCCGGGAGTTATTGGTAGAGGAGCTATTATCGCCAGTTGTGGGGTGCTCGACTATGACAATTATTAGTTTCCACTGAGTGAGCAATCGTATATTAAGCTCTGAGAGAGGTTCAGGCAAGCTCGGGAGGATGAAGTATCCACCCCGCGAGCGCTCTATCCAGACATACCTTCGTAGGAAGCCATTGTAAGTAGAGACCAGAGAGCAGACGTATGTATAGCGAAGGGGGTAGGGCGGTATGGCTCCTCTGGTTAACTATTGATCGAGCTCTGTAAGCAGTTGGTTGTAGTGTTGCGCCGAGCTTGCGGGAGTGGACGATGTTTGAAATTTATCGGAGACCCTGGCCCGCCAGGCAGCGCTTTTGGCGTCATCGAGCGGCGCTAGTTAACTAACTAACTAGTTAAGCGGATAGTTAACTATTTGTTAACCAATAGCTAAGGGAAACTGCCAAAGCGCTCGGTATGTCTACAGTGAATATGGATATGGCGGGAAGAAAAGAAGATCAAGTCAACACTATCTGCATCTTTAATACGTTAGTTAGTGTTAGGAGGTTTAGTATTTGGATGTAATTAGTTATTAGTTATGTACTTGCAAGTGATGGCTCTAAGATATAAATAGCTGGACTTAAGGGTGCAGACATGATGGAATATCTCAAGTTCAATTTTGTATAATGAATTTCGTGACTGCCATATCTGCAACATAATCTGGATTTTAATAGTTGAAGTCCTCATAGATAAGCTTCTTCCCTGTTAGCCAGTTAGTAGCAGCCGTCTTTAGCTCGGTGCCAGCACAGATATACCAGACGCCTGCATCAGGCACAGCAGAAAGATCTTCCTTTATCAAGCGGCGTCGCTCTATTTTCGCCCCTGAAGAGGTCACCGAGATAAGCGTCTTCTTATCATCTTCATTCATATCATTTTCAATAGCGGGGGAGCCGGAAGTAAGAAACACGGTAGTGGCGTTTGGAAGGTTAGAGTATTGTTCAAAAACGTCATGTACAAGTCCAACATCTTTCATTGACACCGACCATAAAAGCTTTAGTCGGGACATATCAATATCCGGGAGCTGCGCTAGGAGGGGTGTGATTCCTATCCCACCGGCAATGAAGGGAAGAGGGCAACTTTCATGATCAACGCTCCGGTTTGATCCAGAGCACTCGAATCGAAAACTCCCATCAAACCCACGAAGCGATAGCTCCAACCCACTTCTTTCGCTGGCTCTGAATAGGTGGCTAGTGGCACTTCCCTTTCTCCTGACGGTGATCTCAAATTCGTTTTTGGCAAGATTGCGCCCAGGATGTGATGACACTGTGAAAGTGCGAATATAGTCATCATTGATACTTGTGGGGTCGTCATCTCTCATGTGGCTGTATCCCATGTCTAGTTCGTCTCGGAACGAAACAGTAGCATACTGCCCTGGTATCCATTTGAGAACAGCGGACGGGTCAGATGCCTTGAATTTGAATCGATTAATTGTAGGGGTGATCACATCCTTTTTAACCAAGATGACTCGCATCTCCTCATTATCGGGGAGTTGGCTGCCGGGAGCTGGCTTCTCAGAAGCTAGATACCGCACTTCTGGATTATAAGGGGACCGCTGCATTGCCTCCCCACGAAATGAAAGGCCATTTTCTACGTATCTGGCAGCAGTGACACTAACTCTGACGGCAAGGTTTGATCTGGGAAGTATCTTCGCTGCATCTTTTCCTACCAGAACCTCCGTTTTTCCCGTGATATATAGAATGTGTCCTAATTCAAAATCCGGAAACGCATAACCTGCAAGGGGTGTTGTTTGGAGGTTGCCTAGAGTCTGGTATAAACGATTCCCTGAATATTCTGGGTATACTATGACGGCGCCCGTGCTATCATTGGAGAGCACCCGAACAAAGCCTGGTGGGCCTCCACGGATATTGGAGTCCATAGAGTCATTTCCATGGGAACTGGCTACAAAAAGGGTATCTATTCGACCAAGAAGATCAAGAGCCTCCTGGGGGAGATGAGGCGAATTTGATATTAGTTTGGGATGTGGTAGTGCTTGTGTGATACGTTTCTTATTAATATATTTGGGACAATTTCCTAGGCGAAGGTCAGTAGATTTCGGGCATGGGATATATGGGGCTAGAGATGAAATAGTTATCTCACCTAAGCTTCCTTCAACTTTCATAACTAACTGTACTTGGGCAGACTTCCCTAGGGTGGTATCGTTTATGCTACTGTTTCCAGGGCCTTCTTGGGATTCTTCTTCCATAGAGCCTGCCACCATCCGTCCCATCAACTTAACACGTCTCCTATTCTCCATGTCAATAGGCAATGCGGACATCAATCTTCCTGGCGGGGGTTCCTTGACAATGGTGCCAGCCAATTCGCCGCCAAGTAGTGTTTCTGCGACAGGATCATGGGTTCCGTCGATAACATTTCTTATTCCGATGATGGATTGAGCAACTGGACCAACGAATCCAGCCTGGCCACCCCATACTGTACTCCATGGACGGCCTTGTTTATCCAGTGTCCCCACTGCAAGCAGAGGGCATTTTTGGACTAGTGCAGCTGCTCCAGGGCTCAAGAAAGCTGCTGTTGGGTTCTCCTCGTACGGAACGTGCATCAGTTCATGCATCTTCTTCTCTCCTTCATGCCACTGCACCTCTCCGGCTAGTACAAAAGCCATGATGTAAATATTAGGAACGAGCTTGTATATCCGGAAAAGCTGTGGATAATATGCTACTTTGATCGTTAGATTAACGTCGTGGCAGTGTATCCAGGGGGGTATATATAGGGAGCGGTCAGCGCAGTGGTGTTTGGATATCGTGCTCGCCCTGATTTCATCTACGAGCTTCACTAAGCATGCCTACCAGGAGAGAGGATTCGGCATATTATGTTGAAGTATTTGAAACATTGTCGTCGTGTCCCATTTTGCTTCAGAGCGAAGCCGAAGCCATGGGTTGATTTGTAATTAGGTACCTAGGAAGTGAAGGTCGTGGGCACCTCTGGGGGGGCAGCCAGCCCGGCGGCGTTACTGTTGATTAGTAATACGGAATATAATTAATCCAGCAACAGTGCGGCGGGCGGGGGCATCTGAGTGGGGCCGCCCGAGCTACCGAGGCACTTCCAATCACGATCTAATCTAATCTAATCTCGGGGTACCTCCCTTACATGACGTCCTAATTGAGGGGTGTCTAAGGTGGACGTTTGCTCAAGTCGCTCAGCCTTATTATTCATGACTTCCGAGAATATCTAGGCCCTCTTATTCTCCTTAACTAGTTAAGGTAAAACTGAAGGGCTTGAAAAGAATAACCCGGTTATACCGCGCGTTCCTCTCGTTTCCAACTTCAACAAGCGAGCAGCATGATATCACAACCTGGACATCCACAACTGCAAGAATCGATTTCTCTCCGCAGGAAATTTTTGAATTCCGAGGAAGAAGCTATCAAAGACCTAGCTTTGTGCATGTTGACCACTAGTGTGATCTCACCCTCTTGGCTCATATTTTAATCATTTTCATTTTAGCCTTCTTTTTTATCAGCACGGCGCATACTCTGGAAACATCTTCTTCACTCAGGTGAGGTTCTATGAAAACCTCCACTTAATAATATAATTGTTGACCATTAACCCAAATCACTATATTGATCAATCGAAAGATAAGCAGGCGCAGCACAATAGTTGTGCGATAAATATGTACAAAGATTGAAGCTTTCCGCCCCGGAGGCTCTAGTTTCAAACCAGAGCAGCACGACAGGATGCATGGGTATCTAGTAAGAGTTGAAGCATTGAGCTACATACTTAATATAAAGACAATTGTGGGACAACAGTTGGGATGCCACATATTATGTTGCAAATCCAGCAAGTCCAAAGGCAGTCGAGCGACCTCCACCAGTCAAGACCTGTTTTCGCTTTGAAGCAGTGACTCGGGCTTGCTCTTTGACTATTATACGGGTTAGCACAGAAGAATCCATACCACTGTTGGTAATGTCAACACAACTCACACTCATCCCATGTGATGGGTTCCTTGATGATATCTTTGGCCTCTCTCCAGTTGTGCATGCACCATGCGGCAATCATAAAATCCAAGTATTCCCTGTCGAAATCATCCCAACTTTTCATCAATTCTAGCCGAGGGGCCGATATCTCCACTTTATTCACCATATCCCAACGCCTCCGTGTCTCCATGGCTATCAAGGGGCCATTCTCCTTTTCACGCCATTCATAAAAGGATGAGTCGGTAGTCTCACCAACTTGAGCAGCATTACCACTCTCTGATCTCTGGAGGTAGAATGACGGCAGTCCTTTACCCCAGGCGGTCCAACCTGATCCGACGCCAAAGGATGACCTGCTCATGCGACCCCTTTTATCTGACAAGTACCGTCGACCATCAATTTCGTAACGAGCATGCCCTATGTGAAGGACTGGCGCATCACGAAGAGCAAAAACATCACGCTTGACAACCTTGGTAGTTGGCGTGCCTCGAGAAGAAGTAGACGAGACCGTCCGATCTTCAATACGTGTCAACAAAACTCCGTACTGATTCAACTCGTGGCCATCCAGAGCATGAGTTAAGCTGTAGACTGGTTGGCCACCCTGACTGGCAGAAGAATATATTTCCTTGCCATGTATAGTCAGTGTCACTGCACCGCTGGATCTCTGTTGCGGCCTTGGGGCTGAGGACTGAGAGCCCTCGCCTGCTACATCCTCGTAGGCAGGTGGCGAAGAGGAAGACATCTCGGACTTGGAGGGGTATGGGTGACCAGCATCCGCCATTTGCACGTATCTCACGGTAAACCGTTCATTGACAATTGCGCTCCATCTGCCGGCTTGAAGCCTTCAACTGCTAGCTCTGCAGGAGAAAAAGAGATGGAGAGAGACGAGGCTGAGCCTCAACCTCGAGCTGCGCTCTGACGTCATCCCCTCAAATACGAAGCGACAACGGGGCTAAAGCGAAGCCGCCAACCAACATCCATGCCAGTCGCATGGCGGACGGACAGGCGGACAGGCGGACGTAGGAAAAATATGGAGAAGGAAGAGACGAAAAGAGACATCACTGCTCTCATTCTGCATCCTGGTAAGAAGCTATTTAGATAACTCTGCATCGGGGACGGGATTTGGCTCCCAACTGACAAGGCACCAAGGCCCTGCCCCTGGCCACCTGAGAGACCCGGCCTCTGCAAGCTCGCTTCTGCCGGTCAGATCGATTTCCATCTCAGAGACAAGCCTTCTTCATATCAACCTCAAGGAAACCCGGGGAAGCTCCTAACGATGGGATGGACCGAAAATCCCCACGATGGATCGCCGAGGCCAGCTAATATTAGAAACCGCCCGAGCTACCTTAACTAGCTAGTCTTCAGGGCCTGGCAGAGTTCCATGGTTTCTCCCTGCTGGTGGGCGAAACGCCAAAGTTTTGACTAGCGATGCAGGAATGCTACGATGATTAACTAACTATGCCGATTGTTCAAGGATTTCGTATTTTAAGACATTTTTCCCCCCAGTTCCCGGCTGTAAGTGCTGGCTTCGTTTGCTTGTCAACCTGCTTTGCGGTGGTTGCCTTTGGGCCCGCGATGGATGATCGACATCCCAGCAAAAAGCCAACATCGACTTCCATCCGACTTTGCCGCAGACAAAGTCCAGACACATATTACACCTGGCCGTATTCTTCTTCCTCTCCTGTGATGTCTTACAACGGGCTCCACCGGCTGGTTCACTAGTGGATATCAGATCGCTACGCCGCAACGCTGGCCTGAACTGCTTTCACTGGTTACCTTAGATATGGACTCCATTGTCTGTTGGTTGCATTTTGGTTACTGGATTTCGGAGACAGTTGTCCAACAGGTGCTCTGAACAACGTACCACTATGGACATGTAGAGTGGAGTTTTGCATGTTTCTTTACAAAACAAATATATCCGTTGGCGGAAAGGCAAGACGAGACATACTGCCAGAAGTTATGCATGCTGCGAAGAACGAGGTAGTATTGAATGAATGTCACCTTGGTTACCTGCTTCGCTCGGCCCCGTTTAAGCAGATGCTCTTCCAGCCACTAAGCGTACCTTGGATCTGAAACCCCTCCAACGGTTGATATTCAGCTCCAATCCTATTCCTGGACATTCGTGGAGTGCAAGGCGCATCGGTATGCTGATAATAAACTCACTCAGACATATTGCTTAACCATGGAGTAATATGTGCTTCTGTTACCATTATGAATGTCTTCTCTGGCACAATCATGATTTGATCCCTGTCTATTGGTCGGAAGCATGGAGTTGCCTGCCAGTCGGCTATGCAATGGAATTATACCCCCTCTTTCATATCTTGAGAGTCAAAAGAAAGAGACTCACTGGGCTAGAGTAAAGGTTAACATAGATATTAGGCTTATCATGATTCAGATGAGGGCTGCTTTAAGCCAATGGTACCAGTGGATCTGTGGCAGTGGCCCTCGTGCCTCAAGTTCGTATAGCTCATGGATTGTCGAGGAGTCCAGAAGCATTCTAAGACATCAATTGCCATACACTCTTCCCATGGAATTGCTCACTAAAGGTATAAATACGCTGTCCAATTCCCTATGATCAGCCCATTATCTCCATCATCAGCTCCTACTTCTCACATCCAAGCAACCATAGCATCTTTCTCCAAGCCTTTACCAAACATCTCCTTCAAAATGCAGTTCAAAGCCATTGCTCTCACTGCCATCGCGGCCATTACCCCATTCACTGCTGCTGTTGGACACGCCATCGTCGAGAACCACTGTGATAACAACGCATACCTCTGGTCCGTTGGTGGCTCCGTTGGTCCCCAGCAGACCATCACTCCCGGACACACATATTCTGAACAATTCAGATACGACCCAGTTAGCGGAGGTATCGCTCTCAAGATCACTCGCGTTAAGGATGGCATCTACAACGGTTCTCCCCAAACCATCTTTGCCTACACCCTGACGGACACAAACACATTTTATGATCTCTCCGATGTCTTCGGTGACGCCTTTGCTGGAACCAGCGGCTTGCTGGTTTCTACTTCCAACCCCGACTGCCCTGACATCTGGTGCCTAACGGTGTCCCACCAACTGGCCAGAAGTTTACTTCTGCCTGCCAAAGAGATGCCGATATCACCCTCACTCTCTGCGCTCAGCCGCCAAAATAAGTTCTTGAATCTGTATGTGTTAAATTTAGCTCACTTACTGTTTGGGTACCATAGGCTAACCTCTATCAAGAATGAACATAATGACTGGATTGGGAAATTGATACTGGAACCGCTGCTAATAGGTTTATCTATTCAATGAAGATTTTAAATGACCGTTTACGTTGCATACATACTTCACTTTCCAGGCACCACACCCTTTACGTAGCTTTAGTCTAGCAGTTATGAGCCAATAATGATAACTTATTGCCTTCGAGAACAATTACAACTTTAAAAACGCCCTAGTTAAAGCGTCCACGTATCTACTAGCCGAATATCCTGTCATACCTGAATCATCTTGTGCCAATCATGGCATATTGACTCAGGCGCTCGACTCACCACTGCGCTATCTTGAAAGTATATATTCATTGCAGATAAGAGCCTAAAAAACAGCTCCTATGTAACAGCTCTTGAGAAAGATAGGTCATGACAGTTGATGTTTCAGTACTAGCCCAATGGCAATTAGAGAATTGGCGTGGCATGTGTTACGATCAACAAATCCAATGTTATGTAAAGTTATATGGGATCACAGATAATACTTCGATTTCGTGGTATATCATTTATTCAGCATCGCATAGCGGACGTAAGACAGAAAAGCTAACACTTCAAAAACCGAGCCAGGTCGTTAGTGGAATCACACATTCGACATTCTTTTTTTCGTCACTATTTTAAGAAGATTTTCAACAGGAGAAAAAGGACATAAGACATGATGTACTTATGAGAAGTCTACATGATGACTTCATTTGCAACATCCTGCGGAGAAAGTTAGACGGAGGCAATTCAACGAAGGAGGCTGAGAAACATACCCGTTTGAGCTCTTTGAACGGCAAGCAAACACAGTTCTGAACACGAACTTCATCGCCAACACCACACTCCTTGCCAAGGATAGTGATGTTTTGGACCTTGACACCGTTTTTGATGATGGTCGTAGAGTGACTACCAGCTGGGGTGGGGGTGCCTTCGACTCGAGCCCATGCACCGACGCGGCTACTCCAACCAATGATGGAGTACAAAATACATGCATCGTGCTTGATCTCAGCGTCTTCAAGGACAATGGACTCCTTGATACGGACGCCTGGGCCAACAACGGCTCGTGCACCGATGGAGACATTTGGTCCAAGCTTGGCGGTAGGATCGACAGTGGCGGAGGGGTGAATGTAAACTGGTGGAACAATGGATGCGGAGGGGGCAGCGAGCTCTTCAGAGCCAGACTGGAAGGCCTTTTGGAGGTAGAGAGCATTAGCTGGAACAGCGGAGCCTGCGGTCTTGATCTGGCGCCAGAAGTCCTTGGTTTCATGGACAAAGAAACGGTTGCTGTCTGCGAGGTCAGGAAGGATATCCTGCTCGAGACGTAGGACCTCCGGCATTTCGGCGGAATCGTCCTGGGCTACATAAGAAGATTCGAGATTTTCAGATGATGGATATGAGAGTAGACGAGGGCGGGCGGTGCGGCGTTTGATAGCACTGCGGATGGAAGGGAAGATGCACTCGGTAGCAAAGAGGTAGACACCGCAGTTTATCAGGTTCGAAATGTGTGACTCTGGCTTCTCGACGTAGTGAAGGACTCTCTTCGTGTGGGTGTCGGAGACAATGCAGCCGAAATTGGTGGCAGCGTCGTCGCTGACGCGGGTACCAAGGATGACAGCCTCTGCATCCTTCTCTTCGAAGAGCTTGAGCATCTCACCCAGTGGGAAGGAGCAGCAGACATCGGCGTTAAGGACGAAGAAACGCTCAGGGCGACCCTTGAGAATGGCATCTCGGAAGTGGTAGAGACCTCCAGCAGTGCCAAGGGCCTGGTATTCGCGGAGGTATTGGATGCGGAATTGGGGGAACTCTACACTGGCTGACTTGATGAAGTCTCGGAACACGGTCTCATCGTAGTATCCGACGAGAATGACTTCGCGGATGCCAGGGACTTTGGCAACAGCCTTCAGGCAGTGTAGTATGATAGGGTGACCGGCAACTTCAAAAAGGGGCTACACAGTTGTTAGCGTCTCAACAGCTGCTGGAACAAACTAAGCCTGGCGGGCAGCTGAGAGAACGCACTTTGGGCATATCCAGTGAAAGAGGCCTGAATCTAGTTCCTCTAGATGGTCCACCAACCTGTAAGTAACGTCACATAAAAGTGTTAGCTATGATCTATAAGAATGAATATGAAAGGGGGAGGAGGGGGTTTGTTATAGTAAGGACGCGGGCAGGTAATTACCAAGATAACGGCCTTTGTAGACGCCATGTTTGAAGATGCAGAAGGCACTGCTAGCATTCCTCTAGAATATCACTGAACAGACTCAATGTACTCTCTCCTCCTCACTCTATATCTCTATTTGCGGCAGCTAGGTCAAGCAAACAGTTCGACTTTCGGATCCCAAATCTACCACCAAAAGACACAAACACGTCGAGAAGAGGTCGAAGCGCCAGCCCAGGAGGGAGCTATTCCTCTTTCGGCTTTCTGCCCTGGGCGGTGAACCACCGGCTCCCGTGACACCACGTGGTCCTTTTTCCTTTGACGTCGCTTTAAGGTTAGAGCATAAAAAAGGAGATAAGATGCAGATAAGATGGAAGAACGACGTCGCTGGATGGCATTGAGCCTCCCAACACACCAACAGCGCCTTGTATGTGCTTGTATATGGTCAATTAGTTACTCTCTCTTGCCAGTCGCTGTTTAGTTATACCAAGGATGAGATGATTCATTGGTAACAGCCTGATTACCTAGTCAAGCTCTCTTAACTAGGTGGTAGTTATTCATTGCGGACATCTTACGCCATAAAGAATCATTGAATTTTTAACATATGCCCTTTTAATTACTCTTTGGCACATAAAGCATGGACACATGGAATGCAGAATGTTTGCCCTATGGCAGGAAGCCAGCAGCAGGGTGGCTGCTGCTGGAGCTTTCTTTGCCTTTTTTGTGTTGCTGATCTGTCCTGTTGACTGAAGCAGCAGACTGCTTCTATTTCTTTGTAAAGCTATCTTCCAGGAACACTTATACCAACTCTTGCCTTACATAATTCCGTCTCCCTGCCCCTGCTGTTTTGTTATTAAAACAGTGCCTCTTCTTCCAACTTTACTTTCTTTCCATCTCTTTTCTCCCACACATACACACTTGGAATTTGGTTTTGTGGCCACAGTTACTTGCAGCCTTCCAGTAACCATAGCAATCGAGTTCTATTTCATCTGCCCTGAAACCCTTGCATGCTCATCATTTGCCGGGCGCATATACAGGCCAACCCGGAGTGTGTTGAAGATGGCAGCCGAAATACACTCGTCTCCCAGTAAGGTTTTGTCTTTGATATTTGCCGTTATTCCTGTGTTGGGCTAATGATTACGATTGATATTACAGGCACCGTGGGAATTGAAGAAAAAAATGCATCTATTGACTTTCTCTCTCAGAATATGAGAGAAATGGTCAAGAAGATCCAAGACCTCAGACATTTAGGGATCGAAAACCATACCCTACCCTTACCAAAGATTGTAGTCGTTGGCGATCAAAGCGTTGGGAAAAGTTCGCTCATTGAGGGCATGAGTGAAATCAAAGTCCCAAGGAGTGCAGGATGCTGTACGCGATGCCCGCTTGAAATAAACTTGTCCGAGAGTGACGGGCCTTGGACGTGCCGGCTTCTTCTGATGAAGAAGTACATGTACGATGCGGCTGGAAGAACTCAAAGAGCTACAAACGCTAGGCCATTGGGTCCTTGGATTGAACAAGACCCGGAAGAGCTTTATTTCGCGACTCTGACCGACAAGACTCTGCTCCAGAAGCACCTTAAATGGGCTCAGCTGGCCACACTTAACCCGGGGCGCAGCCACACCGACTTTATTCCTGGAGAAGATCAGGAGACTGATAGCACTTACAGTCAGGTCAAGTTCTCTCCAAATGTAGTCCGGCTTGACATCTCTGCACCAGGATTTCCCAATCTTTCCTTCTACGATTTGCCTGGAGTGATCAATGTTGCCGAACTCGATGAAGAACGTTACCTAGTTGGGCTGGTAGAGAATCTCGTGAAGGAATACATCAAAGCACAAAATTGCATTATCCTTCTAGCTCTTCCGATGACTGATGATGCTACCAATTCTAGCGCTGCCCGTATCATCCGCGATATCCCAGGGGCCAGAGACCGTACGGTTGGAGTTCTCACCAAACCTGATCGTGTTGAGCTCAAGACTGGAAATGAGTACGACCAGTGGCGCGAGATACTGCGTGGTGAAAAGTTTGCAACTGGCCATGGCTACTTTGTGGTTCAAAATAACCCCGATCCGAGGATTGATCATGCCACAGCTCGTGCAGATGAAGGCTACTTCTTCTCCAACCCCCCATGGACGACAGAATTGGCTGAATACAATGACAGATTTGGTACTCGCCGTCTACAGACGGCTTTATCAAAGTTACTCCTGAGATTAATCCAGGACTCTTTGCCCAGAATAATCAACCAGATCAACATTCAAGCTCAATATGTCGATCAGGCACTTGCTAAGTTGCCCAATCCGCCGTCAGCGAACGTATCGTACATATTATGCCAAAAGCTTAATTCTTCCATGAATAATGTTCAAATGCATGTCGATGGAGGTTCAGCCCAGTACCCTTTCCTGAAGCAATGGGGTATCATCGCCTCTGAATTCCAGCAGTACCTCACTGCCTCCAGACCAGGGCTGAAACTGAATACCCCATCCGAATTTATCCCTGAAAGCAAGGGGGATGCCTCTGCTTCAAGCTCAAAGGCCCAGAAGCGGAAAAATACCCCTCAAACAAACGGTACAGGTGACCTTAAGAAAATGAAAGTTGGAGATCTTGCCAATGGTTCAACACCTGATGTGTCGGAATTCAAAGTTCATGGTCATTTTGACCACTTCCCTAGTAAGTTGATAAAAATGTCGGTCGGTAATCACAAATTGCTAAGCAGTGACGTTGAAAGAGCCCGCAAGATCCTTTACGCTCCCCGAGGTCCGAAACATCAATGCTGACACGTATGCGTCCGGTGTTCCTGGCTTAGGGAACCCCCATGCTGTTGAGGCACTAAACAGAATAAGTGTTTCTCACTGGGAGGAACCGATGAAAACGTTCCTTCTGGTTACATACAGATTGATGGCTGGGGTACTCTTGAATGAGATGCGCTATGTTTTTGGCCAGTATGAGCAAACTGCCCTGTTTGAGGAGCTGAAGGTCATCATTATGGGATTCCTCGAATCCATCCGCATCGAACATTTTCAGCAGGCGGAATCGGTTTTCAACATTGAATGTTTGAAGCCTTTTACAATGGCGAATGATTTATTCCGACGTGGTCAAGAGGAGGCCTATGGATACTTCTTCCATAAACGATATGAAGCAAGGGTCTCACAGTATACCAAGCTCATTGACGCACAGCAGCAGCAAACCACTGGTAGATCCTCGCGAACAGACCCAAGCAAGGTAACAGAAAAGGAACTCGGTCCTGACGAATTTGCAAAGGAGTTGGAAATAATGAGTGTAAGGATATTAACCCATTATGCTCTCTTCTCAGTATAGGGATTGACCTCAATAACCTAAACACAACAGGCATCTCGCGCTTATTACGATATTGCATCGTCTCGCTTTGTGGACACTACGTGCCAGGGTATCCATATTAAGCTCTTCATGCGTTGTAGGGATGAGTTGAGAGGGGAGATCGAGCAGAAGCTCGGAATTCTGAATGAGAATGGTATGAACGGGTCTACCAAATGTGATAATTCCACCGCTAACGAAGAGAAACCTAGCTTCCGAGCGCTGCACGGAATTAATGGCCGAGGACCGAGAAAGACAGTTGAGGAGAATGCATCTTCTGAAGGAAAAGGAGAAACTCGACAAAGCTCAGGAATGGTTGAAGGTCGCCGAAAAAACCCCGGAGCCCCTTTTCTACGACTCCAATTCTTAATTGCCGACTCTCATGGCTACCTGACTCAAAAGAAACTTTGGGATCGAGCTTTCAATAGAAACAGAGGCCATGTGGTACCTGTGTCCTTAATTGAATATTGAATGTGTTTGAATGAAGGCATGGGTTGTGGTATTGATAGTCCGTGTCCGAATTGACCCTTGAGACGGGTGTTCGCAGAGATATAGAATGTAGCTACCTGGCCCATTTATCAAATACAGCTATTCTCTTGCAAGATATCCCTGGCCTCTTGTTCAATAACTATCATACAGATACCTCACCAGGAGTAGAGCGATTGTTTGACTAGTTAGTTAACAAATGTGGGACATGAAACTTTTTGTGTGCAAAAATAAAAATAAAAAAAAAAAAATTCAGAAAAAGAAAAAAAGTAACAACTTCCAACTCCCCGCCATTTGCGCGTCTTTGACTCATTAATTATCTACACGATAAATAGGAACTCCAGGGTCGCTTCCTGGAATCGGTAATTCATGCTCGAGAAATTCTGATACACTCGATAAAAAACACCGGACAACCTGCTACAGAACTATGGCCGACCAAGCTGCCGTTGACCAGGCGGGGGCTTCTGTCGCAAACCTCCAGCTTGACGAAATCACCGGCGAGAGAGTATCCAAGTCGGAATTGAAGAGAAGACAGAAGCAGCGTGCTCTAGAGGAAAAGAAGGCCGAGAAGGCTGCCGCTGCTGCCGCTGCGGCACCTGCAGAGGGCAAGAAGAAGAACAAGGAAGAAGATGAATCCCAACTCACGCCCAACGTAAGTGGTTCTATTCAGCACTGCGATGCACTACATTGCACGGAGTGAGCGATTCTAATCGTGTCTTCGGGCAGCAATATTTTGAGATCCGAAGTACCAAAATCAACCAGCTTCGGCAGACCAAGGAGCCCAACCCATACCCCCACAAATTCCAGGTCACAGATGACCTCCGCCAGTTCCTCAAGGAATTCGATTCGCTGAAGAAGGGAGAGCAGAAGCCCGAGAAGGAAGTGCGCATTGCCGGAAGAATATATACGAAGCGTTCTTCGGGAGCCAAACTTATCTTCTACGACCTCCGTGCAGAGGGCGTGAAGGTGCAAGTTGCGTGTCAGGCCCAGGAGGCCACTGGTGATGTGCCTTTCGAAGCCCAGCATGAACAGCTACGAAGAGGAGATATTGTTGGTATCGTTGGGTTCCCCGGACGCACTAACCCAAAGAACCGGGATGATGGTGAGCTCTCGATCTTTGCCCGTCAGGTCATCCTTCTGTCGCCATGCCTCCATCAGATCCCTTCAGAGCATTACGGCCTGAAGGACCAGGAGCAGCGATTCAGACAGAGATATCTAGATTTGATCATGAATGACTCTTCAAGAAATGTCTTTGTTACTCGCTCCAAGATTGTCAGCTATATCAGACGATACTTTGATGAGCGTGATTTTGTTGAGGTTGAAACTCCAATGATGAATGCTATTGCTGGCGGTGCTACCGCTAAGCCTTTCATTACCCACCACAACGAACTCAACATGAACCTATTCATGCGAATTGCCCCCGAGTTGTACCTCAAGATGTTGATTGTTGGAGGCCTTGAGCGTGTATACGAGATGGGTCGTCAGTTCAGAAATGAAGGTATCGACCTTACTCATAACCCTGAGTTTACCACTTGTGAGTTCTATTGGGCATATGCCGATGTATATGACCTCATGAATGTCACCGAAGATCTTGTCTCTGGCCTTGTCAAGCATGTGACTGGTGGCTACGAGACTGTATTCCATACCCAGAGCGGCGAGCAGTACAACGTCAACTGGAAGGCCCCATGGAAGAAAATTGAAATGATCCCGGCTCTTGAAGAAGCCACTGGCGAAAAGTTCCCCCCAGGCGATCAACTTCACACTGAGGAGACCAATGAGTTCTTGAAGGGGGTCCTGAAGAAAGTCAACGTCGAATGCACCCCACCGCTCACCAATGCCCGAATGCTTGACAAGCTTGTTGGTGAATTTATTGAAGAGAAGTGTATCAACCCATCGTTCATTATCGGACATCCACAAATGATGTCTCCACTGGCCAAGTATCACCGTGATCATCCGGGTCTGTGTGAGAGATTTGAAGCTTTTGTCTGCAAGAAGGAAATAGTTAACGCTTACACCGAGTTGAACGATCCTTTCGACCAAAGACTACGCTTTGAGGAGCAGGCCAGACAGAAGGAACAGGGTGATGATGAAGCACAAATGATAGATGAGAATTTCTGTACCAGTTTGGAATATGGTCTTCCACCCACTGGTGGATGGGGTATGGGTATTGATAGACTGGTGATGTTCTTGACCGACAACTACAGTATCAAGGAGGTTCTGGCTTTCCCATTCATGAAGGAGGACAAGACTGCTGTAAAGGACAAGGACCATCTCGCGGCGGAGGTTGTTGGTGTTGAGCCTACCCCTGTTGAGGGCATTCGTAAGTCCCCTTACTGTTCCCCCCAAGAATATTTCCCAAACTGATAACCTATCCTCTCTGAACGAGTCTAACTTCTACGCCTTAGCCCATAAATAAATTAGGCCATCTTTGTCCCTGTACCTGCGATCTTAAACGCTCTTCCAGATTCATGAACAATTAACGATTTAGGATTAGGAACATCTCACCCCTGAGTCGTATGAAATACAAAAAGCATTATTCTCTCAACCTGGAGTCTTCGAGTATTCGCCGTTCTTTCCACCCTTTCAAGTCTACATCCTGTTAATGGAGCTCAGATCAGCTCAGATTAGTTTGATATAGGAGCCCTCCTACATACTCTCATAGACGTGGTTACTTCAGATGGCAGGGGACTTTACCTACCAATCTTTTGATACCATAAGGAATCCGTGATAAGTAAAATAACGAAGGAGATATCTTGCTACAAGCTCAAGCCTATATATTATATGTGAATATTCACTTCACATATAGCACCATTATCAGACTCTATCCTAACAAAGTGACTGCAGAAATGTCACTACGGAAGTGCCCATTAGTGTGTTCCTCTTCCTTTGAACCTGACTCACTCTACTAGTGAATGTCCTATTCAATACCAAAGTTAACGGAAGAAACCGTAGTGAGAGCTTTTGGTTATCTTTTTCTTTCTCTGCAAAGCCTCCAAGTTCTTCCTCGCTTAACCACCAATTTCCCCACTAGTCCATGCAAAGTCCTTCCTGGTATAACAAGCCATCATTCTTCTCTACAGGGCCTCTGTTTGCTTTTTGGACATCAAACTGTTACATATTAGATGAAGCTCCTGGCACATCATCTTTTGACCAGTTTTACCTCTTTTGCTCTTCGACCAAAGTATCTTGATATCAAACAAGCTTGAACACCTTCTATAGCGCCAAGTTGGACGGCTATCATGTTTCCGACAAGTGGACAGGGTCTCGCGACTCCTGAGAGGACTTCTAGCTCCGATACCAATCCATTTCGGCCTCAACCTCCCAAGATAAATACAAACGTCCCACATATCACCGTCAACGGCAAGCAAGTCGAAGTGATTGAGATATCTTCAAGCCCGTCTCCTCAGGACACTATTCCTGCATCTGCTCAGGGAATTCCAGCACCAGGACCACCCCAGGGGCAACCAGCTCAACAACCGATGCACACTCAGCATGGTAGCCCTTCTTCCTTTGCAGCCGCACCAGCTGGAAGCTCCCAGGGGCCCCATACAATTTTCAAACCAATAAAAATCCACACTGCGAAGTGCGATGTCTGCAATAAGCATAACAAGTCCACCTTGCAGCGCTGTATTGATTGTGGGTGGCAGATATGCACCCCCTGTTGGAATGCCAGGGGTGGGAATGGTGCCCATGGCAGCGTCAGAAAATTCACCGGGACCATTTATCGCAGCTCAGATGATGAACTGCCACAGAAAAAACCTCGAAAGAAAGGGAAAAATGTCAATAATGGAGCAAAGGATACTCCTCCTGACAAGGGTAAAGCTGCTGCAAAGGATATAGCTTCTACATCGACGCGTCCGAACCCAGATATTGAAGACAATCGGAACCCTTCCGTCGTTCCCATATTTTCAACAGTGAGTGCAAATAGTTCTCCTGGCCAGCTTCCGATGGCTGCAGGTGATTCCAGGGTGGTACTCCAAAGTGGTCTGGGTAGTTTCAAGATTCCATCTTCCAGTGGCCCGGCCAGTGTTAAGCCAGCCAGTTCCCGCAATGATCTTCCAAGACAAGCCACAGCCGGCTGTAGTAAAGCGCCCCGAACTCCTGAAAATATTCGCCAAGCGATTGCCGATAATCTGTCGAGCTCATCCTCCCTGACTTCTCTCGGCGCACTTGAGGAGGACTGTGGGTATCGAGGTGATGAAGAAAATGAAAACGAAGACGACGATGCCACGGATATAGACCCAGAAAACGAGGATGTCCTTATCGCAGATGGCAGAGCGTATCAAAAACGAGTATTCAAAGGCCTCAACCCCAAGGCTCAGACCCGGATGAACTGGCTTCTCATCGCTGCAGAGCAGGCTCTCAAAGAACGGGAAAAGGACCAGAAGCAGTCCAGGGAGAGAAATGAGGGCCCAAAAACCCCTGTGCCAGCTACCCGTAAGTTTGACCCGCCGGCTCGTAGCTGGATTTTAACTCCATCTCAACATTCGTCTCCAGCTCCTAAGCAAGATCCTGCTCCTGAACCCAGCACTGTTGCTGTTGCCTCTCAACCACCTCCCTCCACTCCGGTTCCTACCCAAATTCGAACTATAGGTGCGACTACCGTTGTACGTCCCGTTCCTATTTCGCTTTACTTCCGATCCCCGTCACCAGTTCCGGAGCATATGCGTGGTATTGTGCAAGCCCCAAAACGACGAATCTTGGTCCAACCCTTGGATCTGATTGAGTACGTTGCTCCTCCCGCTGTGCCAGTATCAGAATTGATACCTAGGCCTGATCCCATGGATATCGATCAACCTAGGCCAGGAAGCAACCCGTCAGCAGCCCGTCATCCACGGATGCCACTTCACCAGCGCGAGGTTCCATTTGGCCTGAGAGATATTCTCCCTGGAGATAGAGAAACCAAAAAAAACGAAACCTCAGAGCGGGAGCGACATGAGGCAGAGAAAAGAATATTGAAAGCTCATGGCAGGGCATGGGAACTTTGATAATGAATAACGGAAACCACTCCAGAAGGGTCATAGACCGTGAACATTTGGATGTTATTCCTGGGCATTTATGTTGATTAACAAGTTGGGTTGTTCAGGGCCCACAAACATCTGGATTTCTAACTAACTAGTTATTGCACCTGCGTTTTATTTAGCTCAGTGACAATGCTCTTGTGTTTGCTATTAACAATAACCTTGGCCATCACTATCATAATAACTGGCATAGCAGCATACGACTAAGCATCATTTGGAGTCAAATTCTTTTAGTTTCTGATGTGGTTGTTTAGTTTTCCTTCTATTTTACTTCTTTCTTGCTGCTTTTATTGATGACTATTCGCTCTCAATCCTGGTTGATTTGGTACTGTGTGCAAGGATTTTACGCTTAGCTGCTGCTCAATGTGAATTAATTTGAACAACCACACAGCTACTATTATTAGCTAGAGAGAAGCATCGAGATGATACCAGAATAATACAACTACGATTTCACCTTCTTCTAAATTGCCGATTTTAGCGGAGATAGTACATTTTATTATATAGTTAATGTTAATACAGAGGGGAGAAGAACTAAAATGGTAGGTCACGCAGCCATTAACCCTTGTTTGCAAGAGGAGAAGCAGCATGTGAGGTCGAAGACAGCGGCTTAGCTTTAACAGCTTGCTGAAGGAGCCTTGCCGTGCGAGAAGGATGCCATATGCGGCTGCCCAAGACCATAACCCAGGTGAGGAGGAACAGGCTGCCTGCTTGGTGGGCAGATGCTAAGTGTATTGGAACAAGGTAGAGGAGCGTGCTGATTCCTAGGGTCAGCTGAAGTGCAGTGAACCCTACAACTCCATGAATACCTTTCTTTGCTGCGCGAGGGAGAAGTCTTTTCATGGCGGGCATACGACTGTACGCCCAGAGCGCCATGACGGAGGTGAAGGTAGTCATGGCCAGGATTCGATGATCAAGTTGTACAAAGGATGGGTTCTCAAGCATATTTCTCCACCATAGATCGGATCGGTCTTCTTTTCTAGAGTAAAACTCATCGAATAGCTCTTCCTTCGGAGGAGTTAGACCGTTGCCCATCCATGGGATTTCGTTATAGATCAAACCAGCGTCGAGGCCTGCGACGAGCCCACCTGACATGGCAGTGATAAACACAAGCAATGCAAGTCCGGCAACAGAGCGACGGAAGACGGCCAGTTTAGGATTTTTCAGCGCCTGAAGGACTTCTAAGCCCTTGACTGGGTCCGCGAGGAGGCGATGGGAGCGTAGAATAGCCAATCCGTTCCACAACATGGCAACATAGCAAACAAAGGCAGCTCCAAGATGTGCAGTCAACCGGTACTGACTGACACGAGGATGGCTACCTGGCGCGAACAGGTCATCTTTCAACCCAGACTTGACCATCCACCAACCCAGGAAGCCCTGGAAGCCAATAAGACCAGCAATGCCAGCAAGACGAAGGCTCATGGACTTTGAGACCCGTTTTGTGGCAACAAAGTAAGCGGCAGGAATAACGAAAGAAAGGCCAACGAAACGGCCCCATATACGGTGTATCCATTCCATATAATATATCGACTTGAACTCTTGGAGAGTCATGTTGGGATTGAGAAGCTTGAACTCTGGTGATGCCCTATATTTGGCAAACTCGGATTCCCAGTCATCTTCGTTCAGTGGTGGTATAGAGCCCGTTACAGGTCTCCATTCTGTTATACTAAGTCTATACAGATGTCAGCAATTGAACATAACACCAGGTGTCGGAGCCTCGGGATCAGCATACCCAGACTCGGTAAGACGAGTTAGGCCGCCAAACACAACAATGCCAAAGACACTTGCTGCGCTCGCCAGCAGCCAGTATGCAACTCCCTCGGAGCTGATATCAGGAAACCTTGACTTAGAAACAGCCTCTCCTACTGCTGGAGTAGCTGCCGTTGTGAAAAATGACCTTGGAACCACTGGCTTGGAAGGCTGGGCTCGAAACGCAGCTAGCAAGCCAGAGGTGTATTTCGAAGTGTCTCTAAATTGACTTGTCCCTATCCATTGCCGTGCAGTTCTCGCTGGCTGAGGCCGCTGTAGACATTGCCGACAAGTGAAGAACTCTCGTGGGAGTCGTGAGAGTGACAGCGACTGCCTCAATATTGACCGCCCAGGAGTAGCGGGCGGCATCGTTTTTGGGCAGACCGCTTAATAGAGATATGACCAGGAAGCTCACGCGACTGTTGGCTCTTGGGTTTCTTCAATTTCTTCAACTGCTTCGACTGCTTCAACTTCTTTAACAGCAACTTCTCGTCTTCAGGCACGAAATAAAGCTCTCCTGATTGGACTTTGCTGTGATAAACCTTATATGATTAGGTAATCACTCGTATACGGAATTTCATTATTCCCTTGATTAGTCATCACTTGTGAGCGCGCCGAGGTCGGGGTTTTTCTTGGAGCCAAAAACGGAAAGAGAGACGTCAAGAACGAACTACTCGACGTTAAGTGTCAATCAAGCCAAATGCTTTAGGAGCTACATATCTGAAGATAGCTACTTTTATTTCTCTTCGTGGAGATTTTAAAGCGTTTGAGCGAAAATGAACTTGACTTCGAGGCGCAATACAGGGAGGACAACACTTTTAATATTCCGGAGGCTACTACGGGAATACAGGCATATTGTCTTGACGAATGGTTGAATGTCTCCTGCTCTATTAACTGCTAATGCATTCCGAACAGAAGATATATATAACTAGAATTATACATGACATGGCAGCTGGCATCAGGGTCATTATTGAAACAATCGAGACAGAAGAAGAAAAGAGAAGTAGAAGACTCGTCACAAGGAAATTTCGCTTTTTCCATATCTATATCAGGTTTCCTCTGAGAGCCTGCTCGCGTTCTATGGCCTCGAAGAGCGCACGGAAGTTGCCAGCACCGAATCCGGAGAAGTTGCGTCGCTGGATGATTTCGATAAAGACGGTAGGACGGTCCATGAGATGCTGACGGAGAGTTAGCAACGTGTGCATACACATGCATGGGAAATTATTACGGGAAAAACATACTTTGGTGAAGAGTTGGAGGAGATAGCCACCCTCGTCAAAGTCAATGAGGATGTCAAGCTTCTTGAGGGCTTCGAAGTCCTCCTCAAGAACCATACCCTGCTTCTTCAAACGCATGCGCATGTCGTCATAGTACGTCTCTGGGACCTTGATGAACTCAAGACCACGGGCCTTGAGCTGTGTGATGGTGTCGATGATGTTTTCGGTTCGGAGAGCGATGTGCTGAACACCAGCACCGCTATAGAAGTCGACGTATTCTTCGATCTGGGACTGCTTCTTGCCCTTGGCCGGCTCGTTGATGGGCATTTTGACGATGTCGTTGGGGGAAGACATAACGATACTCTTGAGGGCAGAGAATTCACTATTCATGTGTCAGCTGTTGTTTGGATAAGCTGTACAGGGTAGAGTCTGATACATACGTGCAGATATCCTTGTCATCAACAGACCAGAAACGGTGGAATCCGAGCACCTTCTCGTAACTATTACAATGTGTCAATTCCCTAATTTCACAAACACTAGCAAAGAGCATGAGAAAAGGGAAGACTTACTAGTCACAGACCTTCTCCATCTCATTCCAATCCTGATTTCCGACACAGTGGTCGATCCGCTCGAGCTTGACTTCTGGAAGGAACTGGGTGATTGGGTCTGGGGCGGCGGTTTCATCACGATATCCAGGCAGGAAAAGGCCCTTGTATGCCTTTCGCTCGATAAGGGTATGTGTGGTCTCACCATAGGTCTGGATAGTGGCATACTTGATCTGACCATTCTCGTCCTCAGAAGTCTTTACCTCAGATACAACCTTAGCACCGTTTTTCACAGCGGCATCGAAAACGGCCTCAACGGAGTCGACTTCGAAAGCAACGTCCTTGACACCGTCGCCGTGCTTCTCAAGATGGGCGTGGATCTCCTCGAGGTAGGCCTTCTCCTCGGCAGGGTAACGAGCGGCTTGCTCGAGCGATCGAAGCGGTGAGGTGAGGACAAATGTGACGGAGCCGTTGGAAACAACGTGAGAGGCGATAGTCTTAAGGCCGGTTTCCAGGCCACGGTAGGCGATCTTCTTGAAGCCGAGACGTGTCACATAGTAGGTGGCAGCCTGCTTTGCGTTTCCAACATACCAGTGAACGTGATCATAGCCCTTGTATTGGGAGAGGTCGGCCGGAGCAGCAGCAGCAGCCTGGGGAATGTCGGCAGCGGGAGCCATGTTGATGGGTGTTCGAAATTCGGTGGTGAGAGTATTGATTTTGTTTCTTTGACGACTGCACCCGCATATACGCTGAAATGAAGAAGGAAAGAATAAGATCAGGAATGAACTCTGTGCGAACGAGCAGTCTTTTGTACGGTTCCTTAACCCCAAACCAACAACCGACTCATAGACGCCACAATGGTCAGCAGCGACCCTTGCGCACAGTTTCTTCCCGGAGATTCGGCTTCCTTGCAGGCCAGGCAATTTGATCCTCCTCCTATGCCTCAATAAAATAGCGGGCAGCCGTCTTAAACTTCCTGTGGTCCATTCTCCACGCTTTGCTTTTTCCGCTGGCTCTTGCTGTCTTTCTGGGCCAGGCTATTTTCGGTCGCCCGGCTGTTTACGGGTATTTCGAACCTGGGGCGCATTCACCCAATAATATTCATTGCCGGGTCGGCTATTTCAACGGTCTCAAATTTTACGTCATCAAACAGCCTCCGCTTGGCACCCTGGTCACGCTTCGGGTCTTTTTGACCCCAGCAGCAAAAAACATCCTAGCCAACGCCGACCGGAAGGGATATCAGATATCAGATATCAGATCCTGTCGTCGCCAAAGTCGTTGGACAACTTGACACAGACCGGCTGTCGTCTTCTTTGTGAGAACAAAAGTGAGGCAGTACCAAGCAGGACACTTTAACCACCCCCGACACGATGGCTCCAACTCCAGAATCGATTGCGGCCGCAAAGCCGTCACTCACATCGAACGACTCTGCTGTGCTTCAGGCTCTATTCGACGCTGAATCGTCTCCTTCTAACGGCATCAAAACGGACTCGACTCTCCCTCAGCTGCCCAATATCGCAGATGCTGACGTCCAGTCGCTAAAAAAACGGGAGTTGGACGCTCTTCGACCCCTGCAGACCACCAACGAGAACCTAACACCGGAGATAATTCAAACGGCCATAGCGCAGCTTTCGGGGATTATCGAAGAACACCCTAACTATGCGCCAGCTTACCTAAATCTGGCACAAGCTATACGCTTGTCGATCGACACGGGCTCCCAGAATCAGCCGGACGGGCCTCAAACCACGCCGGCACCTTCGAACCAACTGTTTGATAATTTGGCCAAAACAATTGCTCTATTGACCCCTTCGTCGTCCTCGGATGCCATCTCGCCCTTCCACTCTCGCATCCTGGCCAATGCCCACACCCACCGTGCATACATACTCTACAAGGCAGCTCGGTCGAAGGATGAGAAGGAGAAGGAACACCATCGACGAAACTTGCTACCACTACAGCTTCAGGATGTCTCAGATGAACGCCTGGAGGAACTTGCGAGCTATGATTTCCAGGTCGGTGGCCGGTGTGGCAATGAGGCAGCCAAGCAGATGGCTGTCGGCACCAACCCATACGCAAAGATGTGCGGTGCTATTGTGAAAGATGCCATTGAAGCTGAGATTGCCAAATGGAATGAAAGCCGGACATGAGGTGGTCAGCTAGAACCAACTGCACTCCGCATGAACCCCAGTCAGGCTGGGCCAGTTGTAAATATTTTGATTACTATCACTTTAGATGTAAAAAAAGAATGTAACGAAGTTATGAGATTATATTTTTAAGTCGTTCTATCCATGGCCCCACTGAAATGTTGGTTGTCTCAACGGATATGGAGTATTGGTCATTATTGTGCTAGCTAGGGTCTTTCGAACAATCATACAGAAAACAGGTCAGGGATAACTGGAACAGCCGTGATATACCGCTTGAGCCATTCTTCTTAGCTCACTTCTTGTTTGGGTTTTTGAAGTATCTTTTCAATGGTGTCCAACTCTCCTCATTGTAGTCGTCCTGGACTTTCTGGCAGGTCTTCAGACCCCATTCAGACACGCCAATCATCAAGCAACTAGTCAAAACGTTAGCAGTAGAACGGAGGAAAATGGAGCTACGTATTTAAGTTAGCTCACCTTTCGAACATGAAGGCCATGCTGCCTTCGCCAACCTTCTTTGGAGTGAGTTCGGCATTGGAAGCGCCTTCGTGGCTGGCCGCATCCGGGCCATGGGCACTCATGACATTATGCAAACTTGCACCAGCGGGCTTGAAGCCTCCTGCCGTTTTGGCATCGTAGTCTCCACTGATCAAGCCCATAAATTCAGACATGGTATTCCGGTGGTACCATGGGGGCCGGAAGGTGTCCTCCTGCACCAGCCAGCGTGGGGGGAAGATGACAAAGTCCGCGATGGCGGTGCCGGGGTGGTCAGATTGGCCAGTGAGGACAGTGAAGATAGAGGGGTCAGGGTGGTCGTAGGAGATGGATCCGATAGTGTTAAATCGGCCTAAGTCATACTTAAAAGGATAGTAGTTGCCATGCCAGGCGACAATATCAAAGGGCGTGTGAGGCTGAGTGGCGCGGAAGAGGGTGTTGTTGAATTTGCTGAGGATGGTGTATTCGCTAGGCTCCTCCTCGTCATCGAAGGAAGCGACAGGAGCTTGGAAGTCGCGGGGGTTGGCCAGACAATTGGATCCAATGGGGCCGAGTTCGGGGAGTTGGTAGTGTCCCTGGTACAACTCACAGATGTATCCTCGGACAGGACCTTCGGGGAGGGTAACGCGGTAGCTACATACGACCATAAATATCAGTCCATGTTCAACCATATATTCCCAGATGCGGGAAAGAATTAGTCTGGCCTACCGGACACCTCGGGGAATAACACAGATCTCATTAGGACGGACAAGGATTCTGCCCAGCTCGGTCTGGATGTCTAATACTCCGTGCTGAGGGACGATCAAGAAGTCACCATCTGCAGAGTAGAAGGCTTCTTTTCCCATATCTTTGCCCGCGGCGAAGAGCAGAATACCCAGCCCATGCTTCGTAGCGGGATCACCAGCACCAGCGACCAGGTGCAGGCCACGAACCCAGTCAACTTTCTCATCAAGGTCAAAGGGGTTCCATCGTAGCTGGTTGGGGATCTGGCGGAGCGAAGTGGCATCCTTGCTCAGGCTGGTATGATAGGTTGAGGCATCAACCTCCTCAAACGGCCGGTGAGAAGCTGCGGGGATTATTCTGTACAACCATGTTCGCAGGTTCTCATGTCGAGGAGCCGTGAAGGCTGTTCCGGATAACTGCTCGGCGTAGAGGCCAAACGGAGGCTTTTGGGGAGAGTTCTGGCCAACTGGCAGGGCCCCCTTAACGGCTTCGGTTCTTTGCAAATCAGCAATCATTCATTTCATCTCATACTTATCATTACAATTAAGTAGATATGGATCACTCACTCGTGGTAGGAGCCGAAGCCGTTCTGGTATGTGTACTTTTCTGGCGTGGAGAAGGCTGTGACGGGCATTGTGGCGTTTGTCTTGACCGTTTAACTAGTGATGAGAAGAAGAATTGAACGTATGCGGGGATCTGAATGTCCCAAATTGCTGATGAAGAAGACAAGATATCGCGAACGCTCTTCGAGGAGTTTATATGCGCCCTTGTCAGCGGCCTCGAACGAGAGAAGTTGGTCGTCCAATGTGTTACTCGCTCGTCATCTTATCCCATCCAGTCTCCCGAGCGAGCGGAACCCGGAATTAGCCGGCGCGGGAAGGTTCCGCGGACATGGAAGGGCGTCTTGGCACCAAACAGGCGCCAGAAAGCTTTGGCCATCCGCAACCCCGCCGGCAAAAAACAACAAGCAGGAGGCGATGACTAAGCTGAATAACACCAACTGCCCCTCTCCCGAAAGAAGAAAGAGCCGGGAGAAGGAAACTGCCTTCCTCTTTTTCTTTTTTCCGTTCGTTCCTTCCGTCTTTGTGGTATGAAAGTGTTATTGCTGCTCCTTCTCTGTCCGCTCCGACCATTGCGAACTTCACCGTCCCGCTTCCACAGTCAATTGCGCAGCTTCTCACCGTCATCCATACCACAGTTTAGAAAGATGTCGAACGCATCGTGGCTCCAGATCCCACGGGATTCTCCATTTTCCCTGGCCAACATTCCCTTTGGCATTATCTCAACAGCGGCGCTGGCTGACCCCCGACCGGCTGTTGCCATTGGTGACTATGCACTGGACCTCTTCGCCTTCTCCTCTGCTGGTGGTTTCTCCAAGCTTTCCTCTTTCTCTTCACACATCGACGTCTTCACTAAGCCCACTTTAAATGACTTCGCCGCTCTGGGAAGACCGGTTCACCGTGAGGTCAGGGGCTACCTACAGGACATTTTCCGCGATTCTACCCCTTACCCAGAGATCCTCAAAACCAACGAGGACCTCAAGGGAAAAGCTCTCGTCCCGCTGAAGGATGTCACCAACCATCTACCCATGAAAATTGGTGATTACACTGATTTCTATGCTGGCCTGAACCATGCCTTTAACGTTGGAGTTCTGTTCCGTGGGCCTGACAATGCCCTGCAGCCAAACTACAAACACCTCCCCGTTGGATATCACGGCCGTGCCTCCTCCGTCATCGTCTCTGGCCAGCCCGTCCGCAGACCAAACGGTCAGATCCTAGCTAACCCAGCCGCCACCCCCAAGGTTCCAATCTTCTCCCCTTGCAAGAAACTTGATATCGAGCTTGAATTGGCTGTCTTTGTTGGCAAGGGGAACAAGCTAGGCGAGCCCATCCCCATTGACCAGGCTGAAGATCACCTGTTTGGTGTCGTCTTGATGAATGACTGGTCTGCTCGTGACATCCAGGCCTGGGAGTATGTTCCTCTTGGACCGTTCAACGCAAAGAACTTTGCTACCTCCATCACCCCCTGGGTTGTCCTCATGGATGCCCTCGAGCCTTTCCGTTCCACTGGTCTCGCTGCCGAAGAAGGTCTCGATAATTTGCTGCCTTATCTGCGTGAGAAGAGAGCGGAGAACGTGTACGACATGCAACTCCAATTTGATCTCAAACCAGCAAACAGCAGCTGCACCTCGACCGTGGCCAAGACCAATGCAAAGAACTTACTCTACTCCTTTGCCCAAATGCTTACCCACCACTCTGTCACCGGTTGCAACATGAACACTGGTGATTTGCTTGGCAGTGGAACCATCTCTGGGAAGGAGACTGGCACACTTGGAAGTTTGCTCGAAAATACTCAGGGTGGAAAGCAGCCTATGAAGTTGTCCGATGGCAGTGAGCGTGTCTTCCTTGAAGACGGCGATGAGGTTACTCTCAAGGGCATGTGTGGTGAAGAGGGAAGCTATGTCGGGTTTGGAAACTGCACTGCTACCATTCTCCCTGCCCACGTTATCAACTAAAGCGTTTGCTTCCTGTGTTTGTATAACGAAACTATAACTGCAATTTTCCTTCAAGTATAGATATGAAGTTGATATGAAAAATGAAACTGCACAGTGTTCGATAGCGAGCAATACTTTACTTCATCCTCAATTCCTCGGGCGTATCGGGTTGGTTTTGCCAGAATGCCTCCTTGACGGCTGCTTCCTCCAACATCAAGTCATAGATCCTCTTGGTAGTTGGGTAGTCGGCAAGCTTCAAGCCCACCCGCTCTGCAGACCACACAGCAGGCACCAAACACACATCAGCTAGCGTAATCTCGTCTCCCACACAGAATTTCCCGGCAGAATGAACAACGGTTTTCTCAAATGCCGTGAATCCGGCAACGGAAAACTCCAGTGCCCACTTGGTCGCATCGGCATCCAACTGCTTCACTTTCTTCTGAGCGCGAAGATTGGTCACGGGCTGAATATCTGTTGCAATCAACAGCGCCAATTCACGCGCTTGAGCCCGAGCCTCGGGGTTAGATACCGGTGGGAGGAGGGCACGCGTGTTCGGTAGTGACTCTTCTAGATACTCTAATGCCGCAAGAGACTGGGTGACTTTAAATGTTGTGCTCTTGCCATTCTCCTGGTGTGTGGATAAAAGAACCGGCACAGTAGCGTTAGGATTGATCTCTTTGTGTTCATCGGAGAGCTGCTCTCCTTTCAACAGGTTAACGAAGATCGGTTCATAGGGCGTCGATTTCAGGTTGAGGGCGATCCGGAGGCGGCCAGCACATGAAGACCGGAAGTATGTATAGAGCTGAAACTTGACGTTGGACGAGGACATTGTCGTTGTTTGCTCGTTCGTAGCTAAGTTGTTATCTGCCTTTATTCCGCTGCTTCTTTGATAGTGTACACAATCAGCATCTTTTAATTGAAATCATCTATCTAGGCTCCGAGCAGACGTCAGATGCAGGAAAGAGCCGAGCGACTCCCTAATCACCCGCCAAAAGCCGAGTATTGCCGGATGAACCCCTCTATATTAATCAGCAGCCCGCTCACGTGATCAATTGCCCCCTCGGCCTCGGCCTCGATCCAAACAAAAAAAAACAGTCGACAAAATAAACAAATAGATAGAGAAAAATCGAAGGGGAAAAAAATAGTGGACGAGAAGTCGAGAAGGTAACAGCTCTGAAGATGAACCCGGTGCGAATTGAACGCACAACCTTCAGATCTGGAATCTGCTGCGCTACCATTGCGCCACGGGTCCGTCAGTGGGTCTCTTTTCAGCCAAACATTATCATGGATCTTGCTGGATATGCCTCCCCCCCGGAGCTTCGTTTCGCAGATGCACCCACCCGACCCGACAATTCTATATCATGTGTCTCATTAAGTCTATTTATTAATTCAAGGTTCCTGAATTCTTGTCGACGCCATAGTTCTACTCGGAAAACCTCCATACTGAAAAGGGGTATAAAAATTATTACAGACGTATCCAAACGAATTGCACCGAAACATAACCCCAATTGCTTGGCCCCGAGTTCTGCTCATATCGGTCATAAAAATGAAAATGCCGGATAATTAAAACACCACCCATATTCGTAGACAAGAAGCATCAAATGAATCAAGAAATGGCGGGGAACCATATTGGGTTATTTCCTTTTGAGTTCTTCTAGTCTCTTTACCGCCGGTTTAGGTGTTGGCTTTGCGTTCTGCTTCTTGATCTTCCGCTTGCCATCTCCCAGAGCTATGAATTTTTCAAAGCCATCTGGCAGTTTCTGTAAATTTGGATATGTAGTTGTTGTACCAATTGGCTGGGCCAATGACCAGCGGACTAGCAGCTGATATTTATACTGGTCAAATGTCTCCAGATTAATGAACGGAGTACAGTTGAAGTGCAATGTTCCATTTTCAAGGTATACTTCATTTGCACGGAATTGTCGGTTAAAGCAGGAAATCATGAGCACCTAAAACCAGTTAGAAAAGATAAAGTTGGAGCAGATTGATAAGCATACTGGAAAAATATGATTAGTGATATGTGGGAGCCATAGCATCCGTTGCATCATTATATCAAGGGCCACCAATATTTCACTTCGAGCAAGCCTTGATTCCACGCTTTTATCAGGGCGAAGGCCATGTGTAGAAAACGAGATGACATGACTATCAGACGGACGGCTCTCGTAAAGATCAAGTTCGGTTTGGGCCACCCAATCTGTCCGTTCGTCGGGAAAGAAGTTGGCAAAGTTACCCCCCATCCGTGTATGAGGAATTCTATTCATACAAGCTATTAGATTAAGAAATCTAGCACACAGTGATATAACAAAATGGAGACTTACATGACGCTGCGCCATGGGGTATAGTCCAAAAAGAGGATCTTTTCCTCAGTTTGAGCATGTTCTGGTATTTCAGACTTGATTAGGTCCCAGCACTTATGGTAAATGGCTTCAGCATCTCGCATCCGCCAGTTCTCACAATCCCAGTCGATCTCCCTCTCATGCCTCTCGTCGTAGTTCCAGGATTTGAATTCCGACATCGTAATAGGTCTAAAGAAACGGCCACCTTCATCTAGGTCCATGTTTGACAAGCGTATACGGAATTGTTCCATTTTTTCTTGTGAAATGTAGATGCTCTCTTCATCGTGCGCCCCTCGTAAGTACTTGAAAAGCGGTTTGAGCTTTTCATGATCATCAACTTTGCGTTTAACGATCGCGCGTAACGTTGCAAAGTCCGGTTCAGTTGCATCAGCCATGGCAAGTAATGAAGATGTTGCAGATGTCAGTATAGAGAAATTCAAGTCGAAGGTAGGTCTACAGTGACAGAGTTGGGGCTATAGGAGTGGATAAGATGGTGGTGCCTGGAGAAATCAAAATAAATAACTTCAAGACGCGCTCTATCTTCGCATGGCGGCTTGGCAACGTAACGTGACTTCCAACGCACCCAATAATATTTGGGATCCGATAACAAATTCGTCAAAGAAATCCTAAATTAAACTTCTCGGCAGGAATCAGTTGCTAAAATTAGTGTGTTAAGCGCCGGCTATAAAAAGAAGTTTTCCTAGACTCCAATCATGCTTATATTCGTACAGGAAACATGGATTGTTGAAACCACGCACTGCAGTAATAAGACCATTAACTATGCGGTGGAAGCCAACCACGCACATCAAGCCCAGGTATGAGAAACACCTTAGCGCTGAAGTTGAGCCAGGGGTTCAAGCGTTTCTCGAGCCAAGAGAATAATACTTTGATCTCCAGCATTCAGAAGCAAAGAAGGGCGAGGGGAACACCATAGAGAATATGCATATCTACTCCACACAGGCGCGTATACTCTGTTCCCAGGATAGCCAGAGCTTACACTTGGAGCGGCTACTTAAGCAGGATGGAATTCCCCCTAAAACATGGCAACCCTTCCTAATATCTACTCTAATCTTAAATTCCACAAAACTCATTTCTACTACTTCTATATTGCCCACAAAACGTTCCTTTCATGATCCAAAAATATGCCTGGCTCAACGGATATTATTTCCTTTCCGGTCAACAAAGGGGATTGGACCTCCGCAGCAACAAAATGCAAACTGAAGAACGAGAGTATCCACAGTAAAACTTGCAATTCAGCATCAAAGATCTCCGAAGAGCAGTATCTCTTGCTTCGCAGTTTCTGGGTGACTCGTTCGCCAGGTACAATAGAAAGCTGGGGGATAAAAACCATATCTAAGGCGACGGAGTGGCTCCGGGAATACGATGATTGGCAGAAATATCTCAAAAACCTGGGCTCCCAAGCTACAATGCCTGTCCCACGGCTCGGTTCATTCTCTTACGTTTGTCTATCCCGTCTCCAGGTAACCAGGCTTCCAGAGGAATATGAAGAAGAGGAAGAGGATAAAAACGTCAACTTTAGCCCAATTGCATCGCGGCTTCGATCTTCCGACTACAAGGTATTTCTTGAAAGTCCGACAAAAGCGGCTGCGGAGAGGAAAGGGTTGGACCAGTCTATGGGTACCAATAAATTTGCACAAATGCTACAGCAATTAAGCATCAAAGAAGGCGCCGGTGACAACAGCTCGGATGAGGATATAAAGGGTAAAGGGAAGGTGAAAGACGATCAGGACGAATCAGCTTCTATTACCGGCAGTGATAGCTCTCATGCACATTCTTGGGTACAGATGAGCCCTAACTCCTTCCGCAAGGCATTCCCCAAAGTGGAAGATGAGCAAATCGTGAACGGCTTTTTGATTGCTTTCCTGGCCACACTTTGTATGCATCACCCAGAGGTGGAACTCGAGTGGTCCCCTGTCAGAAAGGGGTTCAAATTTGGCAAATCTCCGGATACAGCCGGGGAAACGAAGTCATTCCTCTTCGAAGCAAGGACTGATGGCCATCTATCGAAGCCAGTGCTGAGAAAGACAGACATACGATCTACGGTGATCGTCGAGGTCAAACCAACACTTCGGGCTTATAACAATCGTGTCATTTACCAAGCCACTGCCCAAATGGCAGCTTGGATATATGAGGAACCAGATGAGCCGGGAAGCCAAGAGCCATATCGGTGAGTTCAGAGTTGAAGTGCACTTCCCTTTCATTCCAAAGTTCTAATATATGATTTGTTAGACGCGCAATGATTCTGCAAGAACGCCAGGAAATCAGGTTAGTCATAGCTAAGTATGACAGTAATTATGTCAATTACCTCAAAAATACTGCAAATGCAGTGGCCACCATATCCCTATTGGAGATGCACGAGGTACGAGTGTGGGATATTGAGAAGGAGAATGAAATGAAAGAATTTGGAAACATCCTTCTCGCACTCGTCCTACAGGGTGGCAAGCTCCTACATTAGGCTTTTAAGCTGCTTATTTGCTATGCACAACTGGTTATCCCAAACGGTTAGCTATCTCTCGGTTTGTATCATTGAAAATTGCGCTGACAGCCTGTGCAGACCTTGATCGACAACTTGGTATTCCCCGTGAATTTGCAGCAGTCGATGTACTCAGAAGCCCCTACAGGACTTCTGGTGGCGGTTGCCCGTTCCTGTCAAAAATTCAATCCTTGGAAGCCGTTTGTTTCTTCAGGGAGTTCAAATTCATATTCACAAACTCTATATATTTCCCTCGTTGCTTTGTCTTTTCCTATTACCGTCTATATAGCCTTAAGAAAATCCCTTGGCCTTTAAATAGGCCTGAAATGTATCGCGCGTATTTCATTCTTACTAGCGAGATTACATCTCCCTTGCCTCCTCCCAAAATCTCAAATATGCGTAGGAAACTAACTCGTGCAATAAGAGAGAAGAGCTAGAGAATAGGGCTTCGGCTGAAGGAAATGTGACGCCGCAAAATTCGATGTGAATATTTCATTGCATTAAGGCATCAGTTTCAGTATCCCTAGTGTTTGTCGCCTCATCTAAGACCAGGATATCAGGGAGCGTAATCATGGCTCGTGCAAAAGCAGTGCAACTGCTTCTCGCCTTAGCTTAGGTTTTAGCCTTCGTGTGAAATAAGGGAATGAAGATTCTGGGGCAGAGTAGATCAGTTACAGAGCTTGTTTGAAGCACGGAATCAGGATATTGGTCAAAAAGATATGAATTAGAACCAGTAGGCCCTGAGGATAGTATGGGGTAGTTAAGGGGGTATTATAGCTAAGCGACTGCGCAGGTCATGCGGTTTAATGTGTGAACTATCCACACCATCAATCTCGATTGCACGCTTCTTTGCTGCGAGGGACCTGGAAAATGCAAGAGTGAGTGATGATTTGCCGCTTCCAATTCGTCCTACTATTCTAATAAGCTCGAAGGGGCATATATGAAAATTGACGCCTTCCAAATTCGCCGATAGGTCAGGCGTATATCCTACTTCGGCGTTTGTGGCTTAGAGCCTCTGCATTTCAATCTTCTGGGAGAATTGCTGCTTAGGAAACTCTCGAGAGCGAAGCAAGTTTATTGAGGATCTCCAGCTGCCCGTCCTGATAGGCAAACATGCCTTCGTTGAAAGAAAGCACCTCCAATGGTGAGAGCCAGAGCGAAGCCAAGCTGGTCCTACCGAGCAATTTGGAAAACAAGAAAAACAAGCTGCCCAGCGGGCGGGCGGGCGGTAGCTTTGTGTCTGGTACAGAGCGTACACGCCTCTGGCCAGTGCAGAAGAGAGGATTATAGCAGAAGCCTGGGAAGATATCCATGGATCGATAGCGTGCTTTCTCGTTTTCAAGGGAGAACCCATCAGCACTAAGGTCTAGCTATCCTTCGTTGGCGACGGTTAGGAGTGAGGTCTACATGAGGCCCCAGAGGCTGGAATGGCAGAAGTCATAGTTGTCCATTCCACGGCGATGATGATAACCGGGTAGAGAGAAAAGCCCAGTAGCTAGTTAGTTACCGATTGAAGTGGCAAAATTTTCAGGCAACGGCGGCAAGAATAGCAGCGAAAACTAGACGCGGCTAAGGCTGTTGTTGTCGCCATGACTTAAGCCTTCGAAAAGGAAAAGGAATCGAGCCTGAGGCAGCTGGAAGCGGGTTGTGATATTGAACTGCGCATGCTGTGTTAGTCCTCCATTGGGACGGTGGACGCTGTACTCGGTGTCATCATCCCCCTGAGAACGCCCCGCCTAGTATAACTAGTTGGCTAGTTATGTGTAGTTAATCAGCTAGTTAACTGCCTTGCACTTTTCAGTCGAGCAGAGCCATCCACGGCTCTGGGAGCAGGGCATCGACGCTGTGCACTCAATCCTGTCAGTTGCCAGTTGCCAGTTGCCAGTTTGCCCCTATCTTGCGTCGTCTCTTGGTTGCTCGTTAGTTAACTAACTAGCCATTAGTAATAACTACCTGATTTCAAAGCAATCACATCATCGTCTCGGGCTCATCGGTTTCTCTTCCTTTCTGCGACGGCAGTCTGAAGCCCCGTCGCTCCCTATAAAAAGCCATACGCCAGTCGCAGACTCTTGTGCTGATTTTATTTCTATGTTATCATTCTAAATCCCCTCTTAGTTATCTGCCTGTCAATTTTGCCTTTTTTTTTCTTCCGTGACTTAACTAGTTAAAAAGGCCGTTGCATTCAAGAGAACCGGCTAATTAGTTACTCGTGTTATAAAGCCATTGTACTACGAACGAATCTACTTGGACATACGAAGCGGAACAGCTTAACAATGGGCGATTCTGATATCGATATCAAAAACATTTCAAACACGCCGGCTCCTGGCATCAGCTATTTCACCCCGTATCAGAGTCCCCCGGCAGGCCAGGCGGCGAACCCTCAGAGTAATGGCTCGGCCCCGCCAAAGCTCTTCCAACCTCTAAAGATAAGAGGACTGACTCTTCATAATCGCATCGGAGTGAGTAAAGCAATGTATATACACAAGATCGTGGATTGCTGATATGCGGCATAGCTTGCGCCTCTCTGTCAATATTCATCGCCAGATGGCCATCTTACCGACTGGCACATGGCTCACCTTGGCAGTATTGCGATCCACGGGGCTGGCTTTGTGATGGTAGAGGCCACATCCGTCCTCCCAGAAGGGCGGATCACCCCTGAAGACTCTGGGCTATGGAAGGACTCTCAGATCGAGCCTCTAAGGCGGGTCGTCGAGTTTGTTCATAGCCAAAGCCAGGTTATTGGCATCCAACTTGGCCATGCTGGCCGCAAAGCCAGCACGTTTGCTCCATGGCTGTCGTCTGGCGACCTCGCCCGCGAGAATGTGGGTGGCTGGCCAGATAATATTAAAGGCCCAAGTGATATCCCTTGGGGTCCGCGACTAGGGAAGCCGAAGGCCATGACAAAAGCAGATATTGAAGAATTTAAGGAGGCCTTTGGTGCATCCGTGCGTCGTGCTGTGACTGCCGGTGTCGACTTTATTGAAATCCACAATGCCCACGGATATCTACTGTCGTCATTCTTGTCCCCAACCTCAAATAACCGAACTGATGAGTACGGTGGTTCGTTTGAGAACCGAATGCGCCTCACCAACGAGATCGTCGACATCTGTCGCAAAAATATGCCTGAAGACATGCCTCTGTTTCTCCGTGTCTCATCTACCGAGTGGCTCGAAGAGTCCCGGCCCGACTTACCCAGCTGGACGGTGGAGGACACAGTTCGCTTTGCCGAGGTACTGGCTGAAGGCGGCAAGGTTGACTTCATCGACATCAGCTCTGGCGGCAATCACCCAGACCAAAAAGTGAGGGGCGCACTACCTGGCGTGCCTTATCATGCTCCGATGGCAAAGGCCGTCAAGAAGGCTGTTGGTGATCGGATGCTCGTTGGCGTTGTCGGAAACATCACCACTGGCACAACCGCTAACCGACTATTAGAGGAGGACGGCCTGGATTACGCTCTCGTTGGTCGCTGGTTCCAAAAGCATCCTTCACTTGTATGGTCTTTTGCCGAAGAGCTGGGGGTTGACCATAAAGTTGCCAACCAAATGTCATGGCCCTTTGGAGGAAGAGGATCTACTACATATTTGAAAGCTGCACAGAAGAACTAGATTGCAAGTTTGTTTTCGGAACTGAGGCTACATTAGATTGAGTATATACTTAGATGGCTAGACTAAGAAATTAGCTGATAAATAGAGCGATGTATTAATGAACTGATATAAGTATTAACTCCCATCCAAATCATCATAAAGAATTCTATTCACCCTTCAATAATATAGTAAAGCTCCGTCTTCGCTTCCTGCAAGAAGAAGAAAAGAAAGCAAAGAAAAGAAAAGAAAAAGCCATCGATTTTCACATGGAAATTAAGCTTTCGGGGAAGCAACCCGACTGTATTGTAATCCGAAAACGCCGGTAATATTTCTTTTTCTTTTGGAAGCTAAAAATGATGGGTCGTAATTTACAATATCAATACAACAAACGATACGCACACGGTTCTTTGATCCCGCTGAGCCAACGATGTCAATTGAAGAAGCTGAAGAAACATTCAGTTTGATAAAGTGTTCATAGCAAAACTCCCTATCCTTGTACCTGGGCATGCAACATGGTATAGGTTATGGTTTTTTCTGATCTATGGGCAATTCAACCCTGGTTCTACGTATACATCCAACCAATTCCAAAATATGTAACAACTTCACCACAGAGTGTCCCAAGTCCTTAGAATGAAATGGTATGCTCTCTGCGAACCAAATACTTGTTTACCTTCAGTCACGGATAGTCGGCAGGGCCTCTTACAATAATGCTGGCTCCTTCACGGAGTCTGTCCGGCAGGGCCAACGCGAACAAAGCGCAGCCGGTAAATCACGCAAAGAAAAAGCAATTAGAAGTCTGAAATGTCCAGCAAGGGCCTTGCCTGGGACATGCCATGTCCATGACCCGCCGTGGGGTAAGGAATGAACTGAAGGGGTCAACGAGACCATTTCTCTACAGTCGGATTTTTTTGCCAGCATCTGAGGGGATGCCGAGTTGCCTGTACTTGAGTATCTCTTGATACTCGCTGCGTGTACCAGCTCGAAACTGGGCTTGTCAGTGGCCCCCTCGTGTACGACTCCATCCAGGCCAGCCTTTGTAGCCAGGTGGCTGACGAATGAATCCCTGGAACTCACAGGCGAGGCAGCCAGGGGATCGATGCCCCTCCATGAAAGGGCACAAAACTGTTGGACCATAGTTTAAATGGCCCGAATCCTCTCGCCCTGTTCATACGTCCATTGTCTCTGTTCCTCTCCACTCAACTGGTGGACTAACTAACTAGTTAGCTGTCTGCCGGGGCCGCTAGGATCTTGCACGCAGACGCCTCGATTTGCTGCTTATCCCGCTGGCTGCGCGGGACGACGAAGTAGGAGAGGAAGAAAAAGAAGAAACGAGGGAGGACGTCGAAAAAGACTCGGCTCACGTGGTCTGCTTACCTTTGCTTTTGGCCTGATTTGTTTCCCGCCGACTTCTAGACATCTCCAACTCCATCGAACGAACAGCGAGCTTCACCGGCGCATCTGCATCGACAACCATCGTTCTTCCCTTTCGACGCCAGCAGGCAGCGAGGAGGACAGACACATAGCGTCGCAATGGCTGCTCGATCTCTCCCCAGAAGCCTCTCGAGGCAGCTGGCCCTTGTCAGACCCTATGGAACGGTGCAGAGCAGCATCCCCAAGCCGGTGGCTTCTGCTTCGTCTCCAGCCGCAGTCGCACCATCTCCCACGAGCTCGCTGCCGGCAGCACTGCAGGATGCGATTGCGGCCAGCGCGCCCCGTACCTCCTGGACCCGTGAGGAGATCACCCAGATATACCAGACTCCCCTTAACCAGCTGACTTTTGCTGCCGTATGTCACCCATTCCAGTAACTAGGAAGAGCCAAGGTGACGCGCAGAATTGTATGGTTAACCTTCCTCTTGTGTTTTAATATAGGCCGCTGTTCACCGTAACTTTCATGATCCGGCGGCTATTCAGATGTGCACGTTGATGAACATTAAGACCGGTGGATGTAGTGAGGACTGCTCATACTGCTCTCAATCGTCAAGATACGATACCGGCCTCAAGGCAACAAAACTAAGCAGTGTTGACTCTGTCCTGGAGGCTGCTCGCATTGCCAAGGAGAATGGGAGCACCAGATTCTGCATGGGTGCTGCATGGCGTGACATGCGTGGCCGCAAGTCCAACCTGAAGAATATCAAGGCGATGGTCAGCGGTGTGCGCGAGATGGGCATGGAGGTCTGTGTCACACTCGGCATGATTGATGGCGAACAGGCAAAGGAGCTGAAGGAGGCCGGCCTGACTGCTTATAACCACAACGTTGATACATCCAGAGAATTCTACCCTTCCATCATCACTACCCGGTCTTACGATGAGCGTATTCAGACTCTTGGTCATGTCCGCGATGCTGGAATCAATGTCTGCTCTGGCGGTATTCTTGGCCTTGGTGAGGAAGACTCTGACCGTGTGGGGTTGATTCACACTGTTGCAACCCTGCCTGCTCATCCAGAATCTTTCCCTGTCAATGCCCTGGTGCCTATCAAAGGCACTCCTCTAGGTAACAGGAAGATGATCGAATTTGACAAGCTGCTGCGAACAGTTGCTACGGCTAGAATTGTCCTTCCTGCCACCATCGTTCGTCTAGCAGCTGGCCGCATCTCCTTGACAGAGGAGCAGCAAGTTACGTGCTTCATGTCTGGCGCAAATGCCATCTTCACCGGTGAGCGAATGCTTACTACCGACTGTACCGGTTGGGATGAGGATAAGAAGATGTTCGACAAATGGGGATACTATCCCATGAAGAGCTTTGAGCGTGGAGAATACAAGGGAATTGCGGAAAATCAATCTTCTTCAGTTAGCAACGTTGTTGCCGAACCGGCCCAGCCTGCTGCAGCCCCAGCTTCATAGAATCCTTTCCATCTTGCTCACTTGGGGCTGTTCTTATTTTAACATTTCACTTGTGTCCAGCCGCTGATTTGTATATTCATGACCAAAATATATCATCATTTCGTGCCTGTAGGCTATATCTATACATTTATAGAAAACCCCCTTTTTTATACCATCCAGGGAAAGGCTATGTACTTTTATCCTATTCATTCCTTTTTTTTTTTTTTATTCTTTCAACATCTTAGGGTTGCATATCGAACAGCAACCTCCTCCTGAACGCTGCATTCTCTATTCTCTTCGACCAGAGATTTCCGCAACAAAGTCTCTACCTTGGACAGCACTTCTCGCGTCGAGGTGACGCTGGCCATAAGGTAGAGTACATTTCCCAGAACTCGGGAATGGATATTAAATGACCCTTCACCAGCCGTCAGTTTCTTTTGCAGACCACTTGCGGCATTGGATGTGTATCCTGGTAGAAAGATTAGCTATCATTTTCCTTTATATTTAGTATAATAGGATTGGATTTACCTCCGCCATGCTGATCTCGGAGTGTAATACAGAAGACAGATCCAATTGCAAATACGCTCTCAACGCCATCTGCATAAGATAAATCTGTGACAAGAGCCTGTGGCCAACAACTCCATACCTCGGGCTGGGCAAGGCTCCTTGCATTGTTGCCGGCTGGTGTTGTTGTAGTTCGCTTCCAATCTTGCACAAATTCATCCCAATATCCGGCATGCTCCATGTTCTCCATTTCCCGGAGAGACGCCATTGCAACTGAGCAACCAACAGGGTTAGCTGTGTAACTGTGGCCATGTAGCAGTGCATCGGACTTGTGTGGGCTATCGAAGGTCTCGAAGATTTCATTACTGGCTAGAGTCGTGCAGAGGGGCATCAAGCCGCCGGTTAGTAGCTTTGCATGCACTGAAACGTCTGGATCAACGTCCAAAAATGATGCAGCAGTCCGGCGGCCAAGGCGGTACAAGCCAGTGAAAACTTCATCAAAGATAACGGGCAAACCAGACCATGAGTCTGGAGAGGTAGGAGGCTGCTGGTGACACTGGCTGAATATGTGGGGATTTTCTCGTACTACTTGGACAAGTGATTGTTGAAATAAGGGGTCGCTAATATCACGTCAGTATATGCAGAGAAACAGGAGTTTTAAGAGCGGGTGTGAAAAAAACAAAGACATACCAGAACAACATCCCTCCTGCGCCGAGGATGATAGGTTCGATGATGAGTGCACCGAGCTTCTGGCCACTTTGAACAACGTTCTCTAGTGTCTTTTTGATATAATTTCTATATCGTCCGGCAATGCTGGACTCCTTGCGAGCGTTCAAATCAAATACAGAAGAGATGTTTCGAAATGATACATCGTCTCCAAGCTCTTTCTTCAGCCCTTGGGGAACAGAAACTTTCCAAACACCGTCTGTCATCCGAACCATTGGAAAATCAAACCAATAGCCACGGCCCCTGTACCATTCCACCTTTTTATTATATGTGGAAGGCTCTGAACAGTCCATCACTCCGATGGTATCACCGTGGTAACTACCCTTGAGGCCAACTATTCCAATGTCCTCCTTGCTTGCGTCCCACCCGTATCTAGTGCAAGACACTCGTAACCCCATTTTAAGAGCAACTTCCATACCAGTGCTACCGTTGTCCGTGAAGAAGACTTTCTGCAGACGAGGGTTACCCGAGGTTTTCAGCAATTGTTCAGACAGGGAGAGAGCTGGTTCGTGGATGGTTCCTGCAAACATGACATGTCCATATCTACCCGCCGCATAGGCCGAAGTGAGAGCCAATTCCGGGTTACCATGCCCCAGGCCCTGGGTCCACCATGACGCGGATCCGTCAAATGTTGGTCGCAGTACGTGTTCACAAGTGCTGCTCTCCGGACGAGCCAGGGTTTGGAAGCAATCACCATATGCAGAGTCAATGACGCTTATATCCTTTGGTGTCATTCCATTGTGTTGGGTGAACGGGTACCAGATGACCTCCTTGGCCTTTGCTGGCATTGAATCGAGCCGATTTAAGCGTTCAGTATGTTTGCTAGAGAGCTCATCAATCAGGCCAAACACCTCATCGTGCCTGGCAGTTTTCTCGTAGAACGAAGCCATGGCTTCCTCGTCCCTCAGCCTAGCAGTCTCGCTATCTAGTTTCTCCTTACGAGGAGGAGGAGGAGGCAGCGAGAAGACCTTGACGTTCCTCTGGCTGAAGAAATCCTTCAAGTACTCGTGGTTTTGATAGAATTGATCCTGGAAGAGGATAATGCCTTCAACGTCGTACCCGCGGATACACAATGACTCGTAGGCTGATATAGATGCGGAAATGCCTCCAAGCCTGTGGTCTGCAATGAGAATCACCGGCAACCGTAAGGGACGGTACAGGTCTGCCTGCACCAGGCCGCTCGGCCCAGGGCTCAAGACGCCGCCAGCCGACTCTACCAGTGCAAAACTCGGTCCATCCTGGTCCCAGTAGTTGAGAGTAGACTTGATGCTCTCTAGCAGCTCATCGTTATGCGGTATCTAAATCCATGATCAGCCGACATTTCTATACATCTAGAGAGGCCCTTCTCCTCCCTCTATGCTGCTGTCGCCGTCTCCCTTGCCGTGCTTCCTCACCTTGAGATCTCTGGCAGCGAGATGCGGGCTCACGGGACGGTCATACCCGTACAGACACGCGGTCGTGACCCCCTTGGTGAATCGAGATATGTGCCTGTCCAACCGTCAGCGCCTGCAATGTGTGTGTGTGTTCGTCTATGAATGTTGTGGTACATCTCGCTGGCGAGCGTTACACCGTACCTGTCATCAGCCTCTGCGGCCGGCCCAGCGCTGACGGGCTTCAGGAACCGAAGCTTACTGCTCGCCCACGGCCGGTACGCAGGAATCGCATTGAAGAGCACTGCCGACACCACCGTCTTGCCGATGTCAGTGTTTGCGGCGTACACCTGGTATGCGCGGGACGACCGCCAGAGCCCTGCGGCCACCGTCGACGACGACAGCATCGCAGTTCAACTATCGCGACTCTCGAGGCAGCCCGCAAAACAACGGCAGCGGACAGCGACGACGGCCAACGCAGCAAGGAGAAGAAGAGCAACTACTTAGGCCTGTGACTCGGTCAATTGGGCCTTGACATCCATCCTCCGTCTGGCTGGCTGGCTGGCTTGCTTGCTTGGACTGACCCCCTCCCGCACTGTGCGCTGCACTGCAGGTATCACGCTCCCTGTAACTGTTTTAAGTCCTCTCCTCCAGCGGGATCCCTGAGACACAAAAAAGCCCACTAACTAACAGGTCAAGCTAGCAGGAATTTAAAAAAAAAAAAAAGAAAAGAAAGAAAGAAAGAAAGAAGAGGAACCTCCAGAGATCTCAAGCGCACATCCTCCGGCCAGGCATCCCTCCTGGCAGCTTTCCCTTCCTTTCCCTCCACCCAGCGGGACCTTTTTCCCGGCTCCAAACACGCATCCTCGGCTCCAAGTAAGGCGGGCCTGTCTCCGGGGCGGGCTTCTTCTTCTTCTTCTTCTTCTTCTTCTTCTTCTGCGGCCCAACAGATTTGAGTTACTCTGTGCGGCCCTTGACAGCCGATAACTAACTAGTTACGCATGTATTTTTCTGGCTTTAGTCTGTTTTCTTTCTTTTTTTGCTTAACAAAAGCTGGAGCTAACTTGGCCGGTACAGGGGATAGAGCCTTGCGCTGGCTGGCGTTGTCATTATGATATTATTGCGGAGATGACGTCCCTCCCCCGGGCCGGCAGGCAGAAGGGGGAAAAAGCAAAGATTTAGCACAACAGAAAGCGCCTTAGGACGAATGGGAGCCGGCATGGAAAAATACGCATGGATGAAGAAAAAGAGGGACAGCAAGAGAAACGGAAAAAGCAAAGAAGAACGTTGTTCATGAAGGTGCCGGTTTCCCTCGAAGGTTTACAATTCTGGTTTCGAGACGTAATTTTTATATCTCAGGTCCACAGCCAAGTCAAAGGGACAAGAAAAAGAAAGGAGCATCAAACTAAATAAAACACAAGCCAGCAGGGTTGTTTGCGTGCATCAGATGGATACATTATTTAATCAAGCCCATTGCAGGCACCGCGGACAGGTCTCGCCGTTGCGGGAGAGAGAGTGAGTGAGAGAGAGAGGAGGCCAATGCGAAGAAGATAGAGAGATCAAGAGAGCATAAGACGATGCTAAGACCGCCAGGAAGCAATTTGCAGCGATCGCTGAGAGAAGCTCTCGAGAGACGGGAATCAAAGGGAACCCTTCGTTCGCTCAAGGTTGTACCAACCGGCGCTGTTGACTTTTCTTCCAACGACTTTCTCTCTCTCTCGACTAACCCGACCTTTCGAAGCCGGTTCCTAAGCAACCTCGCCAGAGCTTCGAGCTCGCTTCCTCTCGCAAGCACCGGTTCGCGGCTGCTGGACGGCAATTCCCTTTATGCAGAGCAGCTCGAACAGCAGATTGCCAGCTTTCACAATGCGCCGTGTGGCCTAATTTTCAACTCGGGCTTCGATGCCAATTCAGGGGTGTTTGCATGTATCCCCCAGCCAGGAGATGTAGTCATCTACGACGAGCTGATTCATGCCAGCGTGCATGACGGCATGCGACTCTCTCGAGCCAGGAAACTAGCTCCCTTCATTCACAATTCGATCGAGGATTTCGAACGGGTGCTCGAAGCACTCCTTATCGATGACCCTCTGCTGCTGGCCGGCCAACGGAATGTGTTTGTCGCTCTGGAGTCGATATATAGCATGGACGGTGACTTTGCCCCAATACGGGAGGTTCTGGACATGCTAGAGAGGAAGCTCCCGCACGGGAACGGACACGTTATAGTGGATGAAGCTCATGCAACCGGAGTATTTGGCACGCATGGCGCCGGTGTTGTGCAACAGCTAGGCGTGGAAGATCGTGTTCTTATCAGACTGCATACGTTCGGCAAGGCGCTGGCTAGCAATGGAGGTACTCTCTCATACCTTAAATCTTAGGCTTGGGCGAAAATTCCGGCGATCAGACACAGCTGACAACCACGATTTACCACAGCTATCATCCTTTGCTCCCCGCTTGTCAGAGAATATCTAATCAACTATGCCAGACCTCTTATCTTCACCAGCGCCTTAGGCATGCCCTCCCTCGCCGCAGTCCGCACAGCATATGAATTGATGGAAGAAGGGCAAACACGAAAGGTAATATATATCTTATCTGACCATAACTACTAGTCGATCGCTTTCATTTGGCCTCAATTCCTAACTCCTTCCCGTCTGTTTTTAGCTGCAACTCCATCTTCAGGATCTCATCCAGCTCTTCCATGAGAAGCTCATGCAGCTTTCCCCATCGGATACCTCCTTATTTGAAGCAAAGCACTCTCCTACGTCGCCTATCTTCTCTCTCCAAACCAAGTACCCCCGCGAACTATCCAAGGCATGCCAGGACGCAGGCCTGATGGTTCGAGCAATCATGCCGCCCACGGTGCAAGTAGGGACCGAGAGAGTACGAGTCTGTTTACATTCTGGAAATGATGTGGAACAGGTACTATTACTTTCCGGAGTGATTGAGAAATGGTTAAAGGAGAAATCCCACCATGCTACTGAGAATAGGCTGGAGGCTGCAAAGCTATAGTAGAGACTGGTTAGTGTAGCTAAGAAATGAATAAACATTACCCTCCTATCTGGTGTGTACACAATGAATTGATAACAGTATCATGAAATTACTCATTTTTTTGGAAGCTTCATTTGACGTGGAGCTAATGCAGCCTGGTCAGCGGATATATGCATGTTATACGAAGGAGCCCACTTGGCTTCTTATCCCGGTAGGATAGAAAGATATATAAGGCATGCTGGGCCTTTCCCTAAGTACAGTATGGTGGCCAAAAACTATTCTCTAATAGCATTTTCCGTGTATTTCGCTAGACGTGAGAGGTGACAAAGTCGAGTACAAAGCAGCATTGGTTACCCCTTCCCACCGTTTTTTATGCCCCAGTCCCTTAAGAAAAGAAATTTGAAGAGATGTGAAGAATCAATCATAGATACCATTGGTAGATTTATTTAACCAAATGGAGCTCCCCCCTCCCCCATTTTTTGGGTGACGTTTAGTTGATTTACTTAAGCATTGGTGGTGGGATCGGTGATCAACTTGGTGATCATTCCAATGGCAATGGTTTGACCCTACTTCAAGGTTAGCTGAACAGCACCATTTGAGACTATGCGAAGAGATATTTTGGAGAAACGAACCTGATCACGTAGGGTAAAGCGTCCAAGCTGATTGTAGTCTTCAAACTTCTCCACACAAACCGCACTTCCACCGCTAGCAATCTCCAACCGAGCAATAATGGTTTGACCCTTACTAGCAAACGCAGGTGGTTTTTTGCTCTTGCGTCCAGTTTCCTTTTGTACTTTGTGTAGAAGTTCGGCAAAAGTAACTTCTTCAATGGCGGAATGAACATGCATCACGCAGTTAAAACCAGCCGTGAGGATGCTCTTCAAGTCGAGAATACGGATCTTTGCTTCAAAGGCCGTTACACAATGTACGGGTCGTTTGGGAGAGCACATGACAAAGCCCGGGAGAATATCCTCCTCCTCCACGCCTCTAAGGCGGGCTCGAATCTGGTCGCCGCATGTGGCGGTTTGGATTTCATCTTCAGTTTCACCGTATAGCGCTGTGACGGTAATTTCGGTTCTGTTAGGCATAAGGATGCAGGTAGACCCTTTCTTAAGAACGCCAGATTCAATTCTGCCTTCAATGACGGTTCCCATATCCTTGTACTTGGCGCTAATCGGCATCATGAAAGGCGCGTTGATCTTTCGTTCAGGCATCTTCATGTTGTGAAGGTATGGAAGTAATCCGGGGCCATCGTACCATGGAGCAATATCCTTGGGAACAGGCTTATCGATACCAATCGTTTTCTGAGCGGAGATGGGCATGAAATGGAGGTCTGACTTCTTGTAACCCAAAGCTTCGACGTACTTGCCAATCTTCGTCGTACATTCATCATATCGAGCCTTACTCCATTCGACGGTCGGGTCGTCCATCTTGTTAACTGCGATGATCAGTTTCTTCACGCCGGAGTTTCTGGCCAACAATGCATGCTCTCTGGTCTGGCCACCTCTCTCGAAACCAGTTTCGTATTCACCCTTTCGAGCAGAAATGACCAAAACTCCAACATCAGCCTGGGAAGCACCTCCAATCATGTTAGGGACGAACGACTTGTGTCCAGGGGCATCCAGGATAGTATAGTGTCGTGTCATAGGTCCGTCAGGTGTGTCTCCACTCGTCTTGAAGAAGGCTCTGCCTACTTCTACGGTCTTGCCTTTCGATCGTTCCTCGTTGGTCAAATCAAGGGCCCACGAAAGGTACCAGGTCTCACGTCCAGCGTCCTTGGCTTCTTTCTTGTACTTTTCCATTGTTCGTTCGTCAACCATCCCTGTGCAGTATAGGATACTTCCACCCAATGTCGACTTCCCAGCATCAACATGGCCGATGAACACAAGGTTAACGTGCTCTCGTTTTTCTCCGTAAATTTCCTTGAGGGTAGCTTCATCAACATCCGCTGCTTGTTCCTTTGCAACAATATCAGCATCACGGTTTGCAGCCTTGCTGTCAGCACGACCGGGAGATGATCGACCGGATGATGGAGTTGGCGAAGAAGCACCTTTCTTCTCCGTCTTTTCGATAGCTTTCGTGGCAGTAACCTTGGCTCCTGCGGCTGCGGCTGCAGGCCCAGTGGATTTCTGCGCTTCCGTAGCAGACGTTGCGCTGGCTGCAGGCGCCTTGGACTTTGGAATATCCCCGCCGATCGTTAACACTTTAGCTTTGGGTGGCTGGGATGCTGGCGATGGCTTGGAGGACTCTGATGGGGTCGGTTTCGGGGTAGCCGCGGCCGCGGCAGCATCGGTGGTAGCATCGGTGGTGGCATCGGTGGTGGCATCAGAGGGAGCAGGATTGGATTTCTCAGCCGTCGACGGTGGCTGCCACTGTTCCTGTTGCGGGGGAGGGGCTTGCTGCTGATACTGGTTGAAGCCTTGGTTGTAACCGGCATGCTGCCCACTTTGGTAACCTCCCTGGTAGCCCCCCGGCTGCTGCATGTAATGCTGGCTGTATTGAGGATACTGTTGTTGAGGATAACCCCCATATCCGCCAGCATGCGGATAGTATTGTTGCTGGTAGCCACCATACTGCTGGAACTGCTGGCCGGGGACGAATGAAGCAGCTCCGGGCTGGAATGTAGCAGCACCAGGCTGGAATGAAGCCACCTGGGGGCGGAAGCTCGGCTGTTGCTGTTGCTGTGCTTGTGGCGCCTGGTTGAGGTTCAGGCTCTGCTGTGCTTCTTTGGACAAATTCTCATCCTGGGCGGCGGGGTCGTCTTCCCACGAGTCGAGGGCAGACATATTGGTGACCGGAGGCGTTATCGGGGATATGGATATGAGGCTCAGAGAGGATGAATGTAGCTATCCGGTGGTCTGTAGGCGTGAAAACACTGCTCGTGTGTTTGAGGCTGGGTGGCCGTAAGTGGGATGTTGAAAAAGCGGAAGATCTTTTGATAAGACGGGCCCGACAGCGGTGGTCCCGTGACCCGACCCGCCTACAAGCCTTCAGTTGTTACGCCGAGAGCAGACGAAAGCCGATAATGAACGTTAGACAGCGCGGAAAGAAAAGATCACGAAATGGCGTAATGAAGTTGAAACAAAGTCTATTAGCTACTAAAACACAGAGCTGAAGTGCAAGTACTTGCTCGGTAGTACAAAATGCTTTGGCAGGAACGGTATGCTAGCTAGGCCGTTTTGCAGTAGTATGTTGGAGCAGAACAATCACGCGCCAGAAGACCAACATGAGACCACGCGATCAGTCGGCGACTCCCTGAGGATGAAAGAGGAGGTCCGTTACTATTCGTCTCTATCTCGTCGAGCCTGTCAGAGAGGTTCAGCCAGGCCACCAACCGCTGAAACAAGTGGCTGTGGGTCAGAACGACTTCCATCCCAAGAGTGCCATATTTTTTTTTCCTCCTTATTTTTCGTGGATGGGTTTGAGGCAGGGGCCTAAATATATATCGGTCAAGAGGTGTGCAAGTGTTGTAGAAGCACCTGATTGTTAAGGCAAGGAAAGGAAATCGAACAGTATGAATGTAATGGGCAACCCAGTCTACCGCATAGGGTATCAAATCACTTCTAAAGTAGAAAGGAAGCCTTTATCCAACGACCACAAATGCCTTGTGGCGGAATTCCCAAATTGATACAGCAGTCTAACTGATAAATGGTCAAAGCACGAAGCCTAGGAGCCTCCATGGCCCGAGCTTGCATTTTAAGCGAAGAGAAGCCAAAAAACAACAACTCTAGCTTGCTGGGGTACTCTTCCCTTTCCCTTTCTCTTGGGGATTTGGGCTTGAAGCGTTATTACCCTCGTCTTCGTAGAGATGGTGCTCCTCAATATAGTCAATCACAGGGCGCGGAATTAGATAGCGAACGCTCATCTCTCGTCGAAGGAATAGTCTGATCTTGGTGCTGCTAACGTCATTTTGAATGAGTTGTTGAATGACATAGATGTTTTCTTTCCATGGCTGCAGGCCAGCAATGGCTTCATCGATATCGGTGCCGCTACGTTCGACAATAAATGTCTATGATAGATTAACCGAGTTAGTCTCAAGAATTAATTAAGATATTAAGAACGGATAATAAAGAAGAAGAAGAGGAAGAAGAAACCTACCCCATATTTCCCAAGAATGTGATCCAAATCTTGCTCGCTCCAAACTCCTGGTGTCGACATAGTATGGATCAGGTCAGCTCCGGCAAGTAGAGCTATCCTCACTGGTCTCTTTGTGCCATCTTCGACGTCTATACCGCCATAGTCATGATTGATGATCTTATCGACATGGTCCAAAACCTTTGCGGTTGGGCTGTATTCTTTCTGCATAGCCTCCCAGGGATCGACCATCAGCCAATCTGAGGTTTTGTCCACGGCCAATCGACACATGTTTATCCTATACGCACGAAGAGCATTTCGCGTATTAATCACTGAAGTTCGGACAACGATTAAACCACGGATGACAGAAAAACCAACCTGTGTGAGGCAGAGGCAAGACCAGCCTTTCTGTATGCGTCTGATACAGGAGACAGATAGCCTCCGATGAGCTCAAACTTGGTGCTGAATTTGACAAAGTCTGCCGCCATCTCGAACATACGTAGGTGTAAATAGGTAATGGGTGAAAATGAACCGCAGGCAACGAGTAGCAAGGGAGTCTTTGACGGATCATCCATGACCTTCTTTAGTCTGTCGTTCGGAAACGAGTAGGACTCTTGTGCTGAACTCGCCATGGCACCGTCTATGCCGTCAACGGCTTGCTGTGGCTCCCCGCTGTTGCCGGCCATTAGGAAGACAAGCAGCAGGCACTTCCACGGCGCCCGCCCAGTTAGCGAACGGATGAGCCGGAGTGATAAAGTAAGAGGAGGCACAGCCAGGCAGCACGTTATTCTCAAAGCTGTTTCAACGTCCTAATGATTGCGAGACGGACGGTTGATGGAACTCCAGAGGGAGATGGGGTTGTCCGGTGGGAAAAAGCGGGGAGTTGCTCCAGGCCTTAGTTAACTAAGCTGGCAGGTGTTGGTTAACTAGCGAATTTGAAAGCAATGCGCAACCGTTCACAGCTTGGTTCCTGTGTAGATTTCGAGAAGGGCCTGCTTTTCCCGTCCACGATGCATAGCCCTGGCAGATGTTGAGATGGTAGAACAAGAAGAAGGCGACGATAGCGAAAGAAAAACTCCTGGATTTCCTTGTTTGTCGTCAAGAGTCAGACCCGACGTTTCTGGTGCGGGTTAAAGCGCCGGCAAGAAATGTCGCGAGCTCTTTTTGCCGCCGAGGCCGGCGTGAGATGGACGTCTGGAATTGCCGCTTTGGGGCTAGTTCCAGTGCTTGTCTAACTAGTGGCTGAGTCAGCGTGTTGACTTTTGGTTTTTTTTTTTCTCTTTACTTTTTTTTATATATAAAAAAGAATAATAAGACGAGACGAAGAAAAGGGAAAGGAAGGTAAAGATAAAGAAGACAAAGTAGGCGGGCCGAAAGTGATGTTTGAAAGTTGCCAGAAGTGAGCCGTTAGGCCGGGCAGAAGCTCCGAGGTGGTCTTGATCGCTCGCCTTACCTCATATTACTAGCTCGTTATACGGCTTGTTCGCCCCTCAGGATAACTAGGGGGTAGATTTGACAGGAACGACATACCCCCAGGTAGTTATCTCATGCATGAAAGTCGCCTTTAATCTTTAACGGGCTAGAACTTGCTATAGATATCTACTTTACTCGGCTGTGACATTTGGAGCGGTGTCAGAGAAGCTACATCTGGGCGGCGCGTGGACTCCAAAAAGATAGAGCTCTGGGAAACCTGATATTTCCTACTATAAATGGTAGATACCTGGGGTATTTGCAGCCATGGATCTTCTTCTTTCCAAAGTAGGTGATTCAGCTATGCTAGAATATATTATTATGCCCCCCGGTGGAAGACAGTGTTCCGGTTAACTGACCCTTTCACCCACAGGTCACCCAGCAGGCTATGAACTATGCTATCAGGTATTATTAGCCTAGATAATTCATATACAAAAAGGAGGGCAAGGGAGAATGCTGATATATAGCAGATCTGGTATCGCCATAACTGCCACATATGCAATACGCCAATCTTCAAAGCTCCTCAAGGTGAGCTACCTGTTTGCTTCAGCATACCCTATCCTCCCAGGTTTGTCTACTACTAACAGGTAGAGGTAGAAAGTCGATGGAGCCGAGCGAGAGGAATTACGATCTCTCAAAATTCGTCTGCAAAGCAAGATACAAGTAAGTACGCTATCGCTTTCCTCTGCGAGAAAACGGTTCCGTTGACTTTACTAGATCATATCTCCTGCTATTGATATGATTGAACTCATGTAGGTTTACACAACCGCCACATATTATGCTTGTCCAGCCCTAATGTGAGTGTAACTACAGTGCAGCAAGAGGAAACACGTCTCTTGAATCTGCCGTCAATCTTACAAAAACGTTAAGATTAGACATTCAGAATCTAGGACAGAGATTAGCCCGGGTCGTTGGTAACGAAGAAGCTCATGGGAAGGGAGCTTCGGCCAAGCGTCGGGCACAACTTGATGCTGAGATAAATTCTGTCATAAGAGAAATAAGGACTCTTCTAGATCGCATCGAGGATGCAGTACCGCTCATAAACCTAGCCATCACCACTTCAGGGGCAAGGCTATCAACTACATTACCTTCTACCGTCTCACCATCACGGTTGCTACAGGCTAGTACGTTTTTAACGGCTGGCGACACTCAGTTCTCTTTAACGCCAAACCGTTCCGTGCAAGTTGGTCCCACCTTCACGCTATCCATATATCTTCTTTTTGCAGGTCACGTTCGACCCACGGATGAAGAGGGAATCCGAGAAACTACATGGAAAGAGGTTATACACAAGGCTAGAGTGAAGCTATGCCGTGTACCTATCGATGTGGTTCTTGCAGATCAATACGGAGATCAACGCAACCTTCGAGGAGAGGCTAGAGCAGACGAATTTGCTTACCAGATACTTATCATTGAAGATCTTGATGATGGAAGAGTTCATTCATTCGAAGATGATGAACCCAAGCCGGGGCCTTTTGAAGGTGTGGCCCAGGCCGGCATCAGGGATGTTATCCCTGTACACCAGATATCCAAGATCTTTTACGCAGACACAGGAAAGATTCTAAACATTGGGACAGAGGGTGAAGCCAATAATCCCGTGCTTCTCCTAAAGAGAGATATAAATGCGATACCTCCACGAGGAATGATTGAACGAGAAGACCTCGCTGGGTACTTCGACCCTGAGGATAACCACGATCATGAACAGGAGCCGTATGACGATGAACAGGCACAGGTCAATGCGCAACTGATGGCATCGCAGGGTATTCATAATCCCTCTGATCCTGTGCAATACCAAAATGACATCCCTGAACATTGGCGGTTCCCCCCAAGCCTTGATCTAGAGTGGATAGCCCTCGAGGTTCACCAAGAGGAGCCGGAATCGGAGGATGATGATAATGAAGAAGATGAACCAGAGGCAGCCTCTGCTACAATCACAGAGGAAGATGAACTTTCCGAGAACTTAGCAAAGCTGAGGATTCCCAATAAACATGAGTCATCCTCAAGTCACGTTGCTGTGCCCCTTTCTCCAGACCATCCAATGTCCTCATCGACAGTCTCCAACCCTCTATTCAATAACATTCGAACCTCACTGTCGTTGCTAGAAACATTACTACGGCTTACCTCCCTCCAACAATTCCAGCAACAGTCTCATCTCTCGATCACAGATGAACTTCTCACATTTTTCCTCGAAGAATCGTCTGCCACAGGTGCAGGTGGAGACGAACAACATCGACAGCGCGTCCGATCTGAAGCTCGAAGAAAAGTTGGATGGGACCCATATGATGAAAGTCCACTGAAGCCTCGCGGAGAAGATTATCAGTATCAGAATGAGCATGGATCCGTGGCAAGTACTCCATCAAGATACCAGCCGCAGTCCGTAGATACAGATGAAGGTTTTGGAGAAATCCCTGCTCAAACAAGGAGCAAATATGTTGGTAGATATCAGGATTCGCCACAGGTTAGGGGACAGAGAGAATCGTCACAGGCATTGTCTCCAACCACTCCCCGTCCCCTGACCCCTGCATCGCCATCCCCTAAAGAGAACTACCCTGAAAATAATGATAGGAAACCGTCAAGCCTCAGACGGCAGGTACCTACAAACAAACAAGCAAAGAATGATGGGTAAAATGGGTAAAGGATATCTGGACCTGGACACAATAAATGTTAGATGGCTATTTATTTAAGTGAATAGATGATTTTTTTTTTTTTTTTTTTTTTTTTTTTTTT